>NC_059111.1:74942651-74962651 GCF_020740685.1 Jaculus jaculus
GTTGTCAGATGCTGGTAACAGGGACCTGATGTTTTCCACTGTAAATCTCATCTACAGGTTGAGGCTGCTATTTTTCTAGCTCACATTTTTGAAGATAGACTTGTCCTGACACTAACTGAAAGAGAACCTTTTCAGTCACCCTCCTATCACTGGGATGTTTCATTAAGTGATGCATTTTATATGCAAACTCAACAATTTCAGCAGTGCTCCTACAAAAGTAGATTGTGAAGCCAATGCTTTGTCAAATTTTGCCAATCTTCATAATTCCTGCAGTCATTCTTTAGATTCATTTGAAGAGATGTGATCTTTGCATTGTCTTCTAGTAACATTTTCATCCTTCCATTGAGATACAGAGAGAATTCTAACATATATGCACTTTAAATATATGCATTTTTAAGAAAGTATAAAATCATTACCTAACTATAAAAGGGTAATGCTTTTTCTTTTTTTTTTTTACTTTTACCATTTGACTCATCTCTGCACAATTTCAGAATATGTCCTTTCTCATTTCATAATTTATAATTGTATTTTTGCATTTAATTATCTCTACTTACTGGCACACAAATAAAAACATTTAGATTTGATGAAAAAATAAATAAATAAGGCCTCTTAGTTTTAGATCTCCCAGTATAGTAAATATATGAGTTTCAAAATGAAAATTCCCCAGTGAAGTAGGACCTACTTTCTTTCCTTCAAATTGGAGATCTTCACTAATATATCCACAATATTTTCTAAGATACCACTCAAAACCAACTATTTGGGGTCAGTAGATGGTTCAGAAGATAAAGACACTGGCTCTCAAAGCTTACTGGCCCAGGTTCAATTCCCCAGTAACCACATACAGCCAGACACACAAAGTGGGACATAGTTCTGAAGTTCATTTCCCTCTCTCCCTCTCTCTCTTTCTTTCACTCTGTTTGCAAATGAATAAATAGAAATAAATAAAATAATAAAAACAGTAATTTTTTCTGAGTTCATGTGATGGTAGGCCCAGGAGACTTTCATTTACTTCATCTCCAGAAAGTATCTAAGTTCTCCCTCCTTCCTGTAACTCATCTAAATATTAATTAGACCCTCATTATAATATTTGCATGTGTCAAATTACATAACTAGTTGAAGTGTTTCCTTAGGTTTAACACTGAACTTGTTAAGCTGTATTTCAGAAAAGTGTATACTTATTTATACATATTTTAAAATAATCTGATACCTGATGCTGTTTTACCTATTTAAATATTGACACACAGTAGACATGCTGTGCTTTTACAAATAGTGCTAATGACTCTTTTTTTGTCATTGAATTCTTAGATTGCTTGTGGTAGCAAAGAATTGCAATTGGACACTAACCAAAGTCATATAAAGGGAATCAAGGCAATGCGTCACTTAAAATTATTCATAGAAATGAGGTTATGCATTTTGAATACTACTAATTTTCAAACAAGGCAAGGAGCACAGCATTTAATTGTCACTTTGCTACAAAGTCTGCTGGTTGTTTGGCTTGTTTCTTTAGTTTTCTTTCCTTTGTTTTTCTCTGTAGAACAATCAGATACATGGATTCAGCTTTCTTAGTTTGTTATTATTATTATAAATTTCTCCAACTTGTATTTATGCTTCCCTACCTAGATTTCATATTTAATGCATATTTTTAAAGAAATACCTTCTAGATATAAAGAGTTCAGTTAGTTGTGTGTTGGTTGGCTTACTTTCTCTACAGTTTTATATTTGTTTTAGATGGCAGTTTCCTGGAGAGAAAGCCAGAATTTGGTAAAAATTTGCTGACACGTGAGACCACTAAATATGCATGGTTTTAGTATGGCCATGATGTGACAGATATATTTATGTCATAACTACTATTTATAAGGTACAAACTTTTAAAATTAAACACTATTCCATGCAGCAAAAGGGCTAGTAACTCTGAAATTATAGAGGTTTCAAACTTGGCTAACTTTTCTCAGATACCAAGGTACTCACCATGGCATCAAACTACACAGTCATAATACATGTACTGAAGTCTAACTGTAAACTTCACTATACTAAGGCATGTCTCCAATCATAGAACTTTCAATAAAGTTCATTTCTGATTATTATATTTAAAGTACTTTTACTTGCAGAGCTTCAGATAATTAAGTGAAAAGAGATAATTAAGTGAAAATGCTACATACACTGAGCTGCTAGGTGTGAAAGATGGCAAGCTTCTCATCAAGTGATCAGCTCCATTGGAACTATATATTTATATTATATAATTAAGTGCATAAATATATGTATATCACTATACTAACCTCTTCATTTTTATTTTCTTCTTTCCTTCTCTTTCTCTCACACACATATATTTTCTGTCCATCAAATCTGTCTATATCACCCCTCTTTAAAATTAGCTATGATTTTTAGTGCCTGCCTTATATTTGAGCACTTAGGAGACTAAGGCAAGAGGACCACTAGTTTAAGACCAAGTACACCCTGTCTCTCATGTTTTTTCTCTTTGATAGCTCCTGTAGATTTCCTGAGTCTATTCTTATTTCATAAAGTAAAAATTTCATATTTCATATTTCATAAAGTAAAAAAAGCTTAGATGTCTTTATCCCCATATTTCAGCTTGATTTATTTGTTCTTTGAAGAAAATATAAGTTTAAGAGGAGTCCGTTTAAGAGGAGACTTGTTCATAGATTTTTTTTTATTTCTTTTTTGCAAACCACTTACTTTAATCATTGTTTGTTTATCAAAGCACAACCTTGAGTGTTATTCCTTGGGTGCTATCTTTTGTGGGACATGACCTCTCACTGGCCTGTAGCTCACCAAGTAGGCCAGTGAGAACCAGGGATTCACCTGCCTCTGCCTTCCCAGTGATGGAACTACTAGTGTGCACCATCATGCCTAGCATTTTTTGACATGAGTTCTGGAGCTCAAATTTAGGTCCTCATACTTGCAGGACAAGCATTTTGTTGACACAGTTATATCCCCAGTCCAATATTTTTACTTTAGGAAATAAGAATAGACTCAGGATATCCACAGGAGCTATCAAAGAGAAAAAACAAGAGAGATAGGGTCTACTTGGTCTTAAACTAGTGGTCCTCTTGCCTTAGTCTCCTAAGTGCTCAAATATAAGGCAGACACTAAAAATCATAGCTAGTTTTAAAGCACATACTTAAGACTGTTATTTGTTATGCAAAATTGAAATATGATTACATGTGCCCATGTATTTTTTAAAAATGAAAAAATTTTAAATGACTCAATTTTGGAATAATGTTTATTTCTCATGTTACAAAATTGCTAATCTGTATTTTTCAAGATGACAACATGGCAAAATTAAAAGACATAACTATTTTTAGTGATAAATATGAATTCATTTATTTTATTTTGTTTCAAAGTAGAGAAATTCACTCTGGATTTATTTTTTTTTATTTTCTTAGCAACTAGCCTCCTTTTTATTATCCATTTCTCATTCCTTTATAACATAGTGTCAGAAGAGAAGTTTGAACTGCATTAAAAATGACTTTAAATAAATTGTGGACCATACCTATTAATCTTTTCCTGTTGTCAATGACATATTGTTCTATAAACATGTCCTAAAGAAGCTATTTATATAAACACTTGCTTTTATTTATAGCAAAAGTGATTTCTTTTTCCAGGAAAGGAAGTGATTGGTTTTTTAAAGGTTGCAAGCTTGGCAAGCTGACAAGTTGTTTGACTCTGTGCAGGTTACTACAAGAAATGCTGTCCACAGAGCAACTGCTCCTGAACTGAGCATAGACCTCTCAAAGCTGTCCACTGTACTGCTGTTGCTAGCCTTTTCCAGTTTTTCCACACCTTTCTTTCTCTTGAGTGGACTCCTGAGCTTTTCTTATCCTCTATTTTCCTCCCTTCCTTATTTTTTTCTTCTGTTTCTTTCTTAGCCTCCTGTAATATCCTTTGTCTCTTTCAATCCCAAAAAATAGAAGGGTTTATTGAAAGGAAAGCTTAAACAAAATGCTTATTGCTCTTAATTTAATAAATAATCTTTGGGGAAGCTTAGCATTTATGGACTTTATGAAATACATTTGAAATAAGAAAGTATTTATAGAAGAAACTAGACTAATCAGCTTATTATTTCCTCTTTCAAAAAACCAATCTCTAAAGCTATTTTCATATGTGTGTGTGTGTGTGTGTGTGTGTGTGTGTGTGTGTGTGTGCATGTATGTATATACAGAGAAAAGTCCTTTATGAGTTACTACATGTGCCTAGATAGTAATGTTTATGACTATATGCATTTTTAAGTGCTCTATAAGGGTGTGTAACTGTGAAATATTTAGATTGAGCTATATAGATATTACCTATATAGAGACTTTTTTCAAGTTTAGCTATCAGGTATTTATATGCATACATTCCCAACTATTTAATAGCAATTATTTATTTTGAAGGTACCTTTCACATTGCTTTAACTTACCACAGGATGACATTGAGAAGATGTTCAGTAAGGAAGTACTGAGAACACTGACATGGAATTGTTTATTTTTAACTATTCTCCCAAAACTTATACATCTTTGTGCTTGGATGTAAGAATCAAGGAATCATGGGAGTTGAGTGAAAGCTGATGCCCCTTGAAAGCTACTGTGAAACTGCAGTCCTCATTGAATACTGGCATTGAATATTTACTTTTGCAATCTAGAATCTATAACATCAGTGGTATTCAGAGCTGAGGAATTTATGAACGATGACATACAGTTGTGATAGAGGTCAAGAGACAGTAGTTGATGATCACCCTGTCTCTCCCTCTTCATGCCAGGTGCCTGTGTCAGTGGCCATGATGACTCCCCAGGTGATAACCCCTCAGCAGATGCAGCAGATCCTTCAGCAGCAGGTCCTGTCTCCTCAGCAGCTCCAAGCCCTCCTTCAGCAGCAGCAGGCCGTGATGCTGCAGCAGGTAATGTGGGTTACCTGCTTTGGTCTGCTAGCAGGGCTCAAGAGGGGTGCGTTTCTGGCAGTACCGTAAGTCAACTGGACAGCACACCCTCCACATAAAGATCAAACCTATCCACATGTTCAAATGTACATGTCACACTGCAATTATGGGACTGCATAAGATAATGTAGGCTACTTAATCTTCTTGAGTTAATTAAAGTCTATAATAACATCAGAATTTGGGGTAATTTGAAAATAGAATATGTAAATATTCAGATGTGCAGGCACATTATTTGCCAACAGAAGTGTAACTACACCAACTAATTGCTGTTCTTTTCAAACTTCTAACCCTTTAGTACTCCTCTTAGTTCATAGACATGTGAAATCAGAAGAGACCACTTTGGTGAAATAGAGAAGCAAACATTCTAAATTTTCTTTTCCAAAGTCCACTCACCATTTATGAAAAGAGGAATGCATTTATTAGAATAAAGTCAGGCAGTTCAACAACAAATTCATTAAATATGTCTATTTTTCATTAACAAAGATGATGTGCCTAACATGCCTTTTACTGTAACCTTGAGGGTACATGACATGGACTTGCTGTTGTATACATGCTTACCATGGGAAATCACGGGCATTCCTTGAATTCCTGCACAGTGACTATGAACATGAGCACAAGTTAGTGGTTTTTCTTTCTAAATCTCACACTGTTCTCAACATTTAATAGGTTAAATTGTTTTCCCAGTAAGAATAGAGCCATCTGATTTTTATGGAGCTAACTTTTGACTCTTACAAGTGGTAGAATATAATCTATTTTTATATGCTCATAAGACTTCAGATATAATAATTTTAGAGTATTAATTTTGGTTCTGGCCCTTTAGAATACAGATTTTCTATACCCTTTTGTTTAGGATTGTTTGGATTCTGGATTGGAAAATTTCAGAGCTGCCTTGGGAAGAAATGTATGTAGAGCTGTCTCTTTGAATCCAGTGCATATTTTTGTTGTTGTTGTTGTTTTCTGTGAGGTGAATCTTAATGGCTACTCTGCCATGTGCCAGTCTAGAAGAGTTTAGGAGATTTATAATACTTGAAACTTTTGCCTTTATTTATTAAAGTCAAAATGGTTTATTCAGCAACAACTACAAGAGTTTTACAAGAAACAGCAAGAGCAGTTACATCTTCAGCTTTTGCAGCAGCAACAGCAGCAGCAGCAGCAGCAACAGCAGCAGCAGCAGCAGCAACAGCAGCAGCAGCAACAGCAGCAGCAGCAGCAGCAACAGCAGCAGCAGCAGCCGCCACCACACCCTGGGAAACAAGCAAAAGAGGTAGGATCTGCTGACCTCATCCTGCATCATAGCACGAGGTTGCCAAGGGCTGTGGGAAGCCAGAATGGCCCTAGATCTTCCTGTAACCAGGCCCTGCCTGTCAAAGATGCAGTGTCATATATTTTTACTGAGCTTAATCACAATGACAATGAAACTCTCATGATCTCCTTTCTTTCTTTCTTTCTTTCTTTCTTTCTTTCTTTCTTTCTTTCTTTCTTTCTTTCTTCTTTCTTTCTTTCTTTCTTTTTTTTCTGAGCATGAGACTTGAAAGTCATCATGCAATGCTGCATTCATCTAATATTTGCTAATGAATCACAGTGTACAAAGAGCAAGTTGTTGGGTGGACAAAGTACTGATTATCTTGTATTCACTGAGAATCCAAGTTGGTGAGGAAACCTTATTTTTCTCAGTGGTACAGCTCAGAGAACAGGCATGCAAATTTAGCCTATTGTTGTGGGGTGGGGGGAGCAGTGGGAAGACAGAGGAGAGAAACTGGTTGAGCACAGATTTCAAAGTCAAAGGCCCCTGATTAATGAACTGCAAGTGTAGGTTTGGAGTGGCGAGTAGAAAGTTCCAGTTTGATGTGCTCATAAATCAAAGTGACAAGCTGGCTTCTCAGGCCTAGCTTGCACTTGTCAGCAAACTGCATCAAATATAAACATAATACAAACAAAACATGTTGAAGTAGTTAAATTGATCAGCAGGTATCAGAGCTGTTGTCTTCAAGCTGCCCATTATGCAAACGTACAGGAAACAGTGTTGACCTCCTGAGGCCTTGTTTCTGTTTGGATTTGTGAATAGAATTTCAGACAGCCATCAACTACAGAATAGAAATTGCTCCCTTATTTCTCAGGAGGCTTTGGGCAATCCACATGACTTGCTCCATTATGCAGTCTGTTTTCCAGTGAGCGCATCACAAGTTTCTCTTTTCCCCAAACTAAAAAGTAAAGGTCTTCCACTGCAGCGTGTCTTCCTCTGAAGTGTGACTGCCATCTCCTACCCTCCCGAGTCCAAAGTACTCTGGTTTGTCTTGTAACGCCTCACAAAATTGGAAGTTATACTTTTCTTTATAATAAGGGCACTTTTCGACTTGCACATAACTCAGTCTTTAATATATTCAGAGAAAAAGTAACAGAAAGACAGAGAGTGTGTGGTAATGTGCCCAGCCTGTGATGGCTATCTCCCAATTTATTAATAGATCACCAGAGACTATATTCATGAATATCCACAAATCAAACTGATTCAAGTGGAAAAATAAAAATTAAAAATGGAAAAGTATTGTGGAACCTGACCATTTCTATGAAGTGTTTACTCCTTTTGTCTAAATAAAAGTACTACCATTTTTTAAAAATATTGTTTGTTCATTTTTTATTTATTTATTTGAGAGTGACAGACACAGAGAGAAAGACAGATAGAGGGAGAGAGAGAGAATGGGCAATCCAGGGCTTCCAGCCACTGCAAACGAACTCCAGACACATGCGCCCCCTTGTGCATCTGGCTAACATGGGACCTGGGGAACTGAGCCTTGAACCGGGGTCCTGAGGCTTCACAGGCAAGCGCTTAACCGCTAAGCCATCTCTCCAGCCCTAAAAGTATTATCATTTGACAGGGCATGGTGGTGCACCCCTTTAATCTCAGCACAGGGGAGGCAGAGGTAAAAGGATCTCCATGAGTTCAAGGCCAGACTGAGACTACATAGTGAATTCTAGGTCAGCCAGGGCTATAGCGAGACCCTATCTCAAAAAACCAAAAGTAAAACAAACAAAAAGAAAACCACTATCATTTGTATAACTAATTTCTAAATATTCAAACCCTTGTTAGATACTACCTGTAAACATTGTTCAGTGCTCTCAAGGCAAGCTCCTTGGTCTCTGCTGCTGGCTGACCTTTAAGAGAAAGGCAGCTGAGCCTCCAGAACCTGTTCACAAGAACTTTGAACACTGGATGGCCAAGAACTCCCCTGGGGAAGGAAGGCATTTCTGTGGGGGTGAGAGGTCTGTGTCAACCTTGCTCTCTGTTTTGACTGGCTGAATTTTCTGACCCTTGCAGCAACAGCAGCAACAGCAGCAGCAGCAACAACAGCAGCAGCAGCAGTTGGCAGCCCAGCAGCTCGTCTTCCAGCAACAGCTTCTCCAGATGCAGCAACTGCAGCAACAACAGCATCTGCTTAGCCTCCAGCGTCAGGGCCTCATCTCCATTCCACCTGGCCAGGCGGCACTTCCCGTCCAGTCACTGCCTCAAGGTATACCCAGCATGCTGTTGTGTGTGGCATTTCCAACCTTGCACTTTCTAGCATTTCCATGGCCTGTCTTACACCTTAAGGAATGGTGTGTTTATGATTTTCAGGTTTATTGTTGAAACATGACCACTAACATGCTTGCTTGACTCATGGCCTAGAAGCACAGAAATTTTTACCACATGCTGCTTTCAAGTGTGTAGTAAAACTCTTCAAGTGTTTTGTTGGATATTAAATATATATTTATCAATTTTATGAGTAGAAAACAACTTATAAGGCAGCACAATGCATGCAATACTGAGTATACAGGAGGAATTGCAAGGAATGGGTCTGCTGGGAAAGCTAGCAGAATTCCAGTTTACCGAGTGAACTTATGGTGATATTTGGTGGACAAATGATCAAATGATAAAAGCATCTGTTCTTTACCTTGAAATCTCCATTTACAACAGAGAAACTGTAGGCTTTCCCTGAATCACATCCTATGTCATGGGACTACAGTCATGCTATTTTTCCTAACTTAATATTGCCTATGCATGTGGTGTGAATTCCAGCTTTAAAAAGCTTTCAAGTGAAGCCGGGCATGGTGGCGCACGCCTTTAATCCCAGCACTCGGGAGGCAGAGGTAGGAGGATCACCGTGAGTTCAAGGCCACCCTGAGACTACAGAGTTAATTCCAGGTCAGCCTGGACCAGAGTGAGACCCTACCTCGAAAAACAAAACAAAACAAACAAAAAAAAAAAACAAAAAAACTTTCAAGTGGGTTATTATTTTTCTACATAAGAAAACTCAAAGTGCACACCAATGCAACTGTATATATGTATTGTTCTCAATTTGGGGAAAGAAGTTTATGTAAAATAGAAAAATAATTGTAAAGTGTGTTGGAGAGGTGGCTTTGCAGTTAAGGCACTTGTCTGTGAAGCCTACATACCCAGGTTTGATTCCCTAGTACCCATGGAAGCCAGATGCACAAGATGGCACATGTGTCTGAAGTTTATTTGTGGCTAAAAGCCCTGGCATGCCCATTCTCTATCTCTCTCTGCCACTTTCTCTCTTTCTCTCTCTCAAAAAAATAAATAAATGAAATATTTTTTTAAAAGCCTTAAAAAAAGAAACATCAACTGGGCATGATGGCACACGCTTTTAATCCCAGCACTTGGGAGACAGAGGTAGGAGAATCACTGTGAGTTTGGAGCTACCCTGAGACTAAGTAGTGAATTCAGCCTGGGCTAGCATGAGACCCTACCTCAAAAAAACCACAAAAATAAAGAAAGAAAAATCATGGTAAACAAATTACTACGTTAAAATTCTCAATTCTGGTAAATCATTCTTTGTCAGAGAATATTCTAATTTGCATTCAGATTTTGGTGGGACAAAATTCATTAATTCAAGTTAACTTTAGTTAAAATTAACTATATTTGTCACAAAGGGTTTTACATATAGATGAAGTTGATGTACATTTTCCTGAAAATGAAGAAGCAAGTGCAATTAAATATAAAAATTAAAGTTGGGTAAATAAAAGCCAACTTTTAATGTATATATGGTTATGGTTTGCTAGCATACAAAATTCATATTAAATTCACATCTTTCTCTTCTGGGCTATCAAATTATTATCTCCTCTGTTCAATTTCCTCTCAATTTTTTTGTCATTCACCTGACTTCAGATCTTCTAATTACCTAACCAAAGCATTCCTAGAAAAATTTGTGAGTTATCCCAGAGAACTAGAATAACTTTTATTGTCATCATAGAAATTAATATCATTAATGTTATTCACAAATTATTGCTGAAAAAAATAAACAGGATTTGAAGATAAATAAAATACTAAAGTATTTATTTACTTATATTTCTAGCCCTAAGAGTTTAGTTTAGCCTGATTCTCCTCAGTTCATTTTCCCATAACCCACAAAAACAGCTGGATGTGGCTTTGTGGGGAGAACAGCAGCTCCCTATCAAGGCAACAGGCAGACAAGTAATGGAGGAAGACACCCAACTTTCTCCTCTGTCCTCCACACACATGCATGGGACACACACACTTGCATACGCCACACTCACCACATGCAAACACCATATACACACATGTTCAAAAGAAAGAAGTTTCAAGCAGTGTAAACATGGATTTCTTTCAATAGAAACTATACTGAAACAGAAGCATCATGGAGAAGTTTAACTCACTGATTTTTATTAAAATTTAAATAAATTTGTATTGATGATTGATTAAATGAGAATGTTCTCAATAGGAGATAATTATTTACCATGATCTTAGTAAAATTATCTAAATACCTTGAGTTTAAAATAAGTTTATAGAAATACAGAATAGCTAATTTATAATAATTTGTCAAACTAGATTCTTCCAAAACACACAACAATCTTATCAGACAATACACTTTGTTATTATATAATGATTCCAAGGGATCTTAGAGGAAATTTCTCTCATTTCTGAGTTGGTTTTAGATAGAATTACCTTTCTGCATTTTACTTTCCTTCCTTTAATTTTTTTAATTTTATTTATTTATTTATTTATTTATTTTTGAGAGAGAGAGAGAGACTGATGTGTCAGGGCCTCTTGATACTGTAAAAGAACTCTAGACACACTCATCACTTTGTGCATCTGGCTTTATGTGGGTACTAGGGAATCAAGCTTGGGCTGTCAGGATTGGCAAGTAAACACCTTTAGACTCTGAGAAATCTCCTAGTTTCTATTTCCTAATTTTATACTCCACTGGATATATAAGAGTAAAAAGTATGCAGACTGAGAAGATTTTGAGAAACAAACTCTCCTAAAGCATGTTTGGGGCAGAAGTACTCTTTCTTTCCTTATTTCTTTCTTGTATTCTTCCTTTCTTTTTTAGCACCCATTGATTGTTTTAAAATATTTTTATTTATTTGCAAGCATAGAGAGATAGAAAAGAGAGAGAGAATGGGCTCACCAGGGCCTCCATCCACTGCAAATGAACACCAGATACATTCACCTTTTTGTGCATCTGGCTTTATGTGGACACTGGAGAATTGAACTCAGGTCATTAGGTTTTGTAGGCAAGTACTTTAACCACTGAGCCATCTTTCTAGCCCTCGTTTTTTGTAAACAGAGTCTCCCTCTCTAGCTCAGGCTAGCTCTAATTTATGGGCTATCTTACCACCTCAGCTTCCTAGATCCTGGGATTACAGACATGAGTCATTATGCCTGGCTAGATAAATTATACTTTAAATAAAAAGATGAAACTACTAAAACATGTTGCCATTAATAGAGGTAAATAAATACTATTGGAAAATGCAGAATCAAAACTTAAAGTGGTTCATAGTATTATGCTGGGATTCCAAAATGAGAGTGGGAAAAGTAAAGAAGCAATTATTGGGTAATTGCAACTCTGAATCATTTCTATCTTAGTTACAGTTTATTTCAGGTGAAAGTGTTTTGAATACCTTTGTAATCAGTTCCCAAATTCACCTTTACTAAGATTTTGGATTATTGATTTATTGGCCATTAGTAATAGTCACATGAAAACCAAGTGTGCTTACTGCACAGTGGTAAATGATGGTCTCTTTATGGTCTTTGAAATATGCATATATCATATGTCCCCATGACTTAAGAAAACTATTTTAAGATACCTTGAAATTATAACATCTTAAGTTATGTAAAAATTATACAAATTTTAAAAATAATTATAACAGTATATATTTATATTTTTTCTCTAAAGCTATATATTTTATCATTTGAACACAAACTATTTAAATATTAAAAGTTTAAAGTTATCATGAATACTCATTTAATTTTGACCCAAAATGAAAAATAGATAACTAAACCACCATTTCTACATATGTGTATAGTTTGTACATAAGGTATTTGTAGGTACACAAAAGTCAAAATGATGGATTTGTAAATCAATTTTTGATTATACTGATTTAAACTCATCCTATGATAGTATATCTATATATGAATGAATAATTTCATTTAGTGGCATATTTTCATGATCTGATGCCATGATCCACTGGTTAGGAGATAGAAATTATGCAAATACTTAATACTTTAATAAGATTTGATGAGCAGATGAAACTATATTCTAATATACAATATATTTACAGGTTGACTATGATTAAGTATTACCTCTTTATTTAAAGTTGTACTTGCTTCAATTTCAGTCACTTGCAGTTAAATGTAGTCCAACAATATTAAATAGACAATTCTAGAAATAGTTATTGAGTTTTAAGTTGCTCAGCATTCTGAGTATCAAAATTTAATCTCTCTCCAACCTAGTTCATCCTTCATGGGAAGGTAACTATCAAATTGTCTTTCTAATCACAACAACCACATTGAACATGCTACCTGCCCAGTCTTTACTTAACCATCTGAGTCATCAGATAAGCTGTTGTGAAATTGAAATTCTTGCTTTCTAGTAACCTTTATTTGAATTAATAATGATCCCCACACATGAATGGTTATGCTGGCAATTCAGAAATACCATAGGTGAGTTGTAATAAAAAGGTGAACCATGGAGCTGAAAAGATAGCTAGGCAGTTAAGGCACTTGCCTGCCAAGCCTAAAGACCCAGGCTCAATTCCCTAGTACCCACATAAAGTCAGATGCCCAAAGTGGCACATTCGCGAAGTCTGTTTAAGGCAGATGGAAACTCTGGCATACTCATGCTCTCTGCCTCCTATCTTTTTCTACTTACAAATAAATAAATAAATAATAAACATTTTTTAAAGGTGAAACATCTTACCCTGATAGGGGATTAAAAATATTGAAGTTGGGCTGGAGAGATGGCTTAGTGGTTAAGATGCTTGCCTTAGAAGGCTAAGGACCTAGGTTTGATTCTCCAGATCCCCCATGAGCCAGATGCACATGGTGGTGCATGAGTCTAGAGTTTGTTTGCAGTGACTAGAGACCCTAGCACACCCATTTCTCTCTCTCTCTCTCTCTGTGTGTGTGTGTGTGTGTGTGTGTGTGTGTGTGTATCTAAAAAATAAATAAATGAAAATAATACAGAAAAAAAAATTAAAACATTAAAATTGATAAACTTTACTATATGAATGAATGCTCTAGGGCCAGGTGTGGTGGTGCATGCTTTTAATCTCAGCATCTGGGAGGCAGAGGCAGGAGGGTTGCCATGAGTTCAAGCCCACCCTGAGATTACATAGTGAATTCCAGGTCAGCCTGAGCTAGAGTGAAACTGACCTCAAAAAAAAATAATAAAATAAAATAAAGAGTGAATGTTCTGTCTGTGAAATTGGCAATAACTAGAATGAAACCCATATTAGTTTTTCCAATGCACCTCAACCTGCAAACATTATGGTTCCAATAAGTGATATGTGCTTATTTAAATTAGAGAAAGCATTGAATGATAGCACTTGGTACTATTCACATTTTTGGGCACACACTGGGTGTTGTGGAATTCATAATTAATATATATGGGCTGAGATGCATGTGGTGAAAATTTTGTCTTATTCCAATTTTTTAACATATTTTTGAATGTTATTTAAAATATAAATTTTTCATAAACAATCTGAAAGATCAGACAGAGAATGCTAGACTTTAGTCAATAGTATTTTGAATTAACACCTTATACAACTTGGAATCAGAGAGCTGTTGAATGATAAAGAATATGAAATCTTTTGCAATAGATATAATAATGTCCTTTATGCTGAATTAGCAATGTGCTCAAGATAGTATTTGGCTCAATATTCAGCCAGCCAGATATACTGACTTCATTCTGTACTAAAATAGCAATCTGCCTGCTTCACCACTCCTGGCATTCTGGATCTTTGCCTCATCAGTGTTCATGTGCTTTCATAGATCACTATTTAGGTAATCATTCTTAAACATATCAATATGAACAATGCATGCACAATTATTACTTAAAAACTAAAAGCTTTTCCTTTGTCACTTGAAGTAAAAAATCTCCTTTGGTGCTTAATTGATAATCTAACAATGAGTTGAAAATATATATCTGTGAAAGTACACTTGGCAGCATTGCCTATGAATACTGATTGATGAATACTATGAATATTCATTGCATTATAGGAAGTTACTTGTAAATAGATACATAGAAATTTACTTAGTTTTGAGAAAATGTAAATAAGAACTTTAAACCAATGAGAGACCCTGTCTCCAAAGACAGTTGATGGTATTCCTGAGGAACAACTGAGGTTGTTCTCTAGCCTCAGGTGTACATGTACACACATATGTACATGAACATTTACACACATACTGTACAAATATTATAGCCCTGATTAATATAAAAAGGTAGGCAGATGGATAGATTATAGATGATAGATGGTTAGACAGATGTTAGATGTATACTCAGATGAATTTCTGTCTCCAAAAGTTCTTTGGTAGAGATAGTTGTTTCCTGTTTTAGTTTGATATAATGCTGTTTACTACTTGTAATTGGTATTTGGTCAAAATGTGTAATTTTTGCACCTCTCATTAAGCATAACATGTAAATGTGTGAATGATGTGTGTGGCATCAGTGGTTGGCATCAATATATATAGTGCTATATTATATTTTCCTGATTACAAACAACCGCATGAATAAGAGTCCAGAAACACAGTTTTCCTTCTGGGAAGAACTGGAAATTTGTTTCTATGTGTACTTGATTTTGTTATCCAGTTATACTGGCTATGTGTAGCGGCTTTTCAAATTCTAAAAGTTATGATAAACCATGGAAAGTATGTCGTAATATGTCAGTTCATAATATTGACTATCAACTTAACAAAATATAGATACAAATTCTTCTTTCAAAGCTTACATTCTTTATTTTATAAGTAATCCCAGAAATTTATCTAGACATTAATAAGCAATATTTGGTTATTTAGATATTCACAATAGATTTGTGTTGCATGATAGTTTATAAATATTATTTGACATTTAAAAATTGTTAGATGTAGAAAATCAAAAGACTTTGAAATATTCATTTCTTTTTGAATGTGAAAAAGGGATGAATGAGATGTTTAATCAATAATACAACCACAGAAATGTTTTAACCTGTAAACTCCATAGTTGTTAAACCTATGTATAAATTTCCAAATTCTAATGAATTCCTAGCACAATTCTTTGTAATTTGTGCTTGCTCCTTAAACTCAGAATACAGAATTGAGGAATTATTACTGAATTGCCTTTTGAGCTATATTTTATAAAGTTTAATTAAGAATTATTTATTCTATTCACCGAACTCTTGAGAAAATAGCTCTTGCATATTTATTTTTAACACTGGCAGCAAATAATAATAAGATCAAACCATCAATTGATAGTGTAGGAGGGTTTCTCAACTTTTTTGTGGTGATTTGCTACATATATTTGCTACAGAATGGGGACACCAGGGCCTCTTATCACTATAAACAATCTTCAGATACATGCACCACTTTGTGCACCTGGCTCTTATGTGGGTACTGGGGATTTGAGCTCAGGCTGTCAGGCTTTGCAGGCAAGTGTCTTAACTGCTGAGTCATTTCTCCAGCCCAAGATCCTCACTTAATATAAAGCTGGATATCGTAGCTCTAGAATCTAATACCAGAACACCTAAAAGGGCAGTAGAGACATGAAAATCATCAGAAAGCTCACAGGCCAGCAAGCCTGGTGGACGCAATAGTAAACAACAAGAAACACTGCTTCAAAGAAGGTAGAAGCCAAAAATTAGTATCCAGAGTTACCCGATGACCTCCACAATTACATCACAGAACGTACATACACATATGAATAAGCACAGACCTACACACACAAATGAAGATTATTTTAGAATGAGCTTTAAAAGAAATGTTTTCTAAATATTTTGGGGAAATGTTTATATAAAAAGTTTTAACTTTCTTTGTTCTTGAACATTTCAGAATTGTTTTGCACAAACCATGAGACTCCTTATTAGAGAACTTTAGACCTCTTGCATTAGTAGCTTTTAGAAAAAAAAAATCCATAGACTACTGTTTAATTGAACTTCATATTACTATTGGAAATATAACCTATTACTATCTAGACTTCAAAATTATTAAAACTTTCCCCATTGTCCAAATTGGTTGACTTATTGTTTCATATACATAAATCATTTTACAGGAGAAAGATGAGCAAGAACTTGTTAGCTGGGAAAATTTTGTCCCAAAAGAAAGAGAATATTGTCTTCTAGAAATTCATAACCATCAATACCTCTCCCCTCCTATGGCAGTCTGGACACTGGAATTCTCTGTGAGCTTTAAGCACTACTGGTATCTGAATCTCATGTCCTCACATGGTTCAAGATTTTGTGCTGTGGTCAGGGAATTGGAGTTTTACAATATCCTGCTGTGACTATAATGTGCCAGCACACTTGGAAACCACTGTGACCATTCACTTCTGTTATTTTCTACTTCATGTCTATAATAATTTAAAGCTATTTTTCCCTGAATCTATCTAAAAACAATGCCTGGGTGCTAAGCAGCTTATTCACCAAATATTTATTGAGGCCTATTAAGGACCCAGCATTTGTTACCTTATCTTTAACAGATTTCACAGGAATCTTTCACAAAACAAGTGGATATTTACTTTAACCTAATTATTAACAAATTAGTAAACTAAATTAGTAATAGCATTCGCTATAGTTTCTATAGATTTTGTAATTAATGGGCATACACAATGTTATCAGTTAATAAATGTTAGAGTGAACTACTACCATTTGTTATTCTTTTCTTTAAATTTCTTTATTTGAGAGACAGAGACAGACAGGGGTAAGTATCGGCAAGTCAGGGCCTCCTGGCACAGAATTTTGTGCACCTGGCATTACATAAGTATTGTAGAATAGAATCTGGCTTTGCAAACAAGTGCCTTTAACCAGTGAGCAATCTTTGTCACCCCCCCATGTGTTATGCTTCAGACTAGTTAGTGATGCTTGTGAGCTGAATCCTTTTCAGAGGATTCCTATCTGAGAATTAATAGGTGTTCAAGAACAGTATGATTCTGTTATCACCAAACAATTGAGCACATACCAGGCACAGATGATATGAAGGGAAAATAAGTATCTGTTCTTCTTCATCAACCTTAGTATTAGGGGAGAGTAAGATAGTGGGTGAGGAGAGACAGAGATCTCCATGGATAGGTCAGCCTATGCATAGCCTCGTGAAACAATAAATATTCTGAAAGTATAAGGAAGTTAAGGAGTTAAGGAATACTCTAAGCAAGATGGGGAAGAAAGGCAACAAATGTTTGCATCCAGGGAGAAATAGCTGGTCACCAGAACAACAAAAGGAAATGTGGAGAGAGTAATAGATGAGGTCTGACAAGAGCCAGATAATCAATGTCACATTACATGAGCCACAGGAAGGGGTGATTTTTTTTTTTTTTTCTGTTGACTTACTTTTTCTAAGTATTCTTTAAGACTTTGGAGGCTTTGCCTTAAAATTGACACAAATAACCTAATTTACATTTCAAGAGAACATTCTAACCCTCCATATGAAGAGCAAATTCATATAACAAAAGGCAGGCAAGAGCGGGAAGAGAATGAAAAGGTCTAGCCATAGCTGAGAACAGAGTTGACAGTGGAGGAAGAAAGAGGCAGCATGTGAGGTGGTGAGTTCTGTTGCAGACATGGGAATGCTGAAAAGAAAGACTGGCTGCTAGGGTTCTGCTGTGAGGACACCCAAATATTCAGACAGGTCATAAAAATTAGAGCTGATGGGCTGGAGAGATAGCTCACTGGTGAAGATACTTGCCTGGAAAGCCTAATGACCCTGGTTCTAATCCCCAGTACCCACATAAAACCCAATGCACAAAGTGATACCATGCATCTGGAGTTCGTTTGTAGTGGCTGGAGGCCCAGGAGTGCCCATTCTCTCTCTCTCGCTCCATATATATATAAAAACTCACTTTGCAAATAAGAAAATATTAAATAAATGTTATGGTTGAAAAAAAGTGTCAAAATCCTGGTTTCATACTAAAATTAAAGTAATAGTTAATGATTTATATATAAAAAAATTTCCAAAGTACTAATGAAGATGCCTGTTTTTATAAAGCTACATTTTCATAGAAAAAATGTTATTCCTGAATAATTTTAAAAGCCTGAATTATCTGATATTACCTTTCATCTCAGACTGTGACTTGACAGCTTAAAGAGACAGTCATTGAACTGATGGTTTTCAGTAAAGTATCCATATCTGTATGAACTTGTGATAGGCATATCAATTTAATGTTACCACTGTGATGGATAATTTGTTCACAAGTTACAACTGGATGAGTAAAGAATTTTTCTGTTGCTATTAGCTATTACCAATATGCTATTACCACTATGGGTAGATCAGCATTTTTCCCACACACCTAGGGGTGGTTGTAAAAGGTCTCACTCTGCTCCCGGGGAAGCTCTGTCATTTTCTCCAACTTTTCCTGTCTGTTTCAACCTTCCCTACCCCATACATCCATGTGTAGTGTCTTGTGCATGTATGTATTGGGGTGGGGGATAGTGATTTTTTCAATGCACTCTCACATTGTATTAGACATAGATATATGCATTATTATACTATGCAGAATGTGGAGCTGAGGAATACTAGATTTCTGTATCTTGGCAGGTTCACTTGCAGTAAGGCCCACTGAGGTTCAGAACATGAGGAACTCAGTAAAACTCTAGGATGTAATATGTGCTTACTTGCTCACTAAATTGTAGTCATTATCATCGTAGCTTTATTCAGTTCCTGTAATATTTTCCTTAGGTAATACTTTATGAACATATTGCCTGGTTATATATATCACATCCTTAACATATATAACATTTTAGCATATATAACTTTTGTGACCATGAACACATTTTTGACCCTCTTACTCTTTCTGAGTTCATATCAGTAAATCAATGGAAAATAAATTGTCCCTGCTATATTGGATCATAGCAAGCGTTACAAAGCATGTAATATATTAAGAATAGTTTGACATAGTATTTAATACATGTAAGTTCTTTTTTGTAAGTCATGTAAATGATAAACACTTAAAACTTATTTAAAAATTTTACTCAACAGCTAAAAGACTATGCCTAACTTTCCTAATTTCATTGTCAGGTAATTTGCTTAATCTAAACCAAGGAATTATTTAAAAAGAGAAATTGAATTTTGTGTCCATATTTAATAACTGAAGCAGTGATTTAGGTAATATCTATTGAAATGATCTCCATTGGTAAGCATGTCTGGTTTCTTTAGGATCACAAATAGAAATTCAATCATTTAGTTGAACTCTGAACAGAATGAACGTAACAACCAAATAACTAAATGCTTTTGGTTTTCTTCCTTTTTTTTTTCTTTGTTTTGGTATGTGTTATTTACAAAGCCAGGCTTCTTTTCCAATCCTCACTAGTAATACTAATAGTAAGTAATGGCTTAAAAGCATGAATGTTTAATTTTTAAATAGGACTTATGTGATATTTTTCTATTAATACTTATATTTTTATCAACACTGTTCTCTGCACTATTTTCAAATTGTTAGTCTCTAACAAATAATGTATTCAAGACAAAAGCTATTGTTATTGATGGTATAAAGTTATTTTATTGTATATTAGGTAATGCTGATAATATTTCTCCATTAATGATACCAAGTCATTATAATGAAGTTTACCATGTTATATCACTGGGGCT
>NC_059111.1:74967651-74975151 GCF_020740685.1 Jaculus jaculus
GAGTGGAAAGTGAAATGAACAAGGTATCAGCACTTAAACATAATTTCTTAGTTGACTTTACTTTTCTTTTGTAATGAGAACATTGAGGGTTTGAGGTAGGGGCAATGAAAATCATGAAACTGTTAGAGATTTTCAGTTCTCACTTTTCTCATGTATCCATTCTCACAGAATTTAATATTGTTTACTATAAAAGTGTTTCAAAAAAGTTGTTGCCACATTTTTAGTTCTAAAAGATGCTATAAGTTAATATTACAGCCTTTGTTTTGCTTTGGTATTATATAACTTATCTGGATTTTGAATAAAAAGAAATAATTAATTATGTCTATTTTATGTAATGTATTAAACAACTAAGTCAGAAGACAATATCATGTGTGTCACATTCTCTTTTTCCCATTATATCCCAAATCACACAGTAGAATCTCTCCTTTTCTTGTCCATCATTAAATGAAAATATAGAACAGGACAGTTGCTTATGTGTGAGATAGGGTGTTACTATTTATATGGACAAATATTATATATATTCAGGTTCTTGGCTATTATCTAGGCTTGTCCTCATGTACTTTATTCTTTAGTACCAATTGATATATTATTTTCTATAATATTAAACTAAGGTAGTAACTGTTATAGCAGTAGAAGGAAAACAGCTCAAAAATTTGAACTTTAAAGTGAGTGTTGAAAGGAGCTAATCATTTTTCTGACCAGAAATTGAAGATCTTACTAGATGACTAAAAGTATTTATACTACTTTTTCATTACTCTCTTAAAATGTCAAAGTGTAATCACATCTGACAAAACTTTACTGTAGTTTGACTGCAAAATTAATTATCATTCCATTGGACCTAAGTCAGTTTGAGTGTAGATGGATTGACTTTCAGAGCTTAAGCCAAAAGGTTTACAATATAGAATTCCATTTAGGAGACAAGTGTTCTTGAACTTGCATAAACAGATGCCAGGAAACAAAATAGAGAGAGGCAAAATTGAAAATATTTTCCTTTAAGCCAGTCAGAATAGTTAAGGTCCATTAAAATGTCAATATAGATATCAGTATATTAAAGCCAAACTAAATAATGAACATAAATGAATTTAGCTTGTGACAGATTATTTTTTGAAGGCTTGATGCTATAATGAGTGGTAGAAAAGGCAGCAAAACCAGAATATTTTATGTATTGGAAATTCATTTTCTTCTTTCTTGTGCTACACTAGGAATGATGTTCTTACTTAGTGTGTTGCATCTCTTTCTTTGTCTCCAACTAGGCAGCATGGCTACAAAATGATGACCTCAAGAAAGCATTCTATGAACTTGTCAGAATGTTGTTTCTTTTGGTGACAGTGCCCCCCTATCTCTCAAAACTAAGGCATCTCACGTAATCAGCTAAATGAATAGTGACAGCTAACATTTTGTATTTAAACTCCTGTCAGAGTTTAAACATAAAAAGCTTGATGCAAAATAAATCAAACACCAGTGATATGCAAGTGAAACATTTTGTTAAAACAGTCTTTGACATCCTTGGACTTAAAAATAATCCCTTTTTAGCTTATAAAATGCTATAACTTCAAATGAATTGGAAGAATCTAGAGGTTAAAATTGAATTGCTAATCTACAGTGTATATAATTGAAGTTACCAAATGTATTCATAACCATAAAAGCTTCGTTAAAGGGTATTGTGCATTAAATAAATTGGAAAGATCCCTTCCTACTTTTTGTCTTCCTGAAATGCTTGTTTAATTGTTTTTACAAAGACTTTGACTGCCTATTTACGTTTTTCTCTAGTTTTCTACCCAGCACCCAGATTCAATGCAGTTTTGAAAGGACGTCAGTGGACCACATCATTTATTCCATTTTGAAAACAAAAATCAATATACCTATAAAGTGACCCATAAATTAGAACTGGCTCACATGATGTTTGTTCAGTGCTGCCTTTCTGAAGGCCCCCTTTGCATTTTTTCTTCACCTCTCTGTTTGAACTGCAGTCTCGGTAAGAGGCTCATTAGGGGACATTAGGGACTGGAGCTAACCAGAATTCCAGAGCTTGCTTTGCTCTTATTAATGCATAGTAGAGTAGAATGCATTTAAATATTTCATAGGCATTCAGTAATTTGTGTGTAATCGCCTTGTTAGCAGACCAGTAGAAGTAGAACAGGCCTGTGAAATGGTGTTAGTGATTGCATGGGTAATTTACAGACCTGTGCCATCAGAAAAAGTATTATTGTTGGCTAGTATGAAGCTGTGAAATAAAACTAGCAATAAGTTAAAAAAGAAAAAAAAAGAAAAGAAACTTAATAAAGGTTTTGTAACAAGCATCTTCAGGGATAACAACCTCACTTGGTCCTTTGGAAGTAGCTATAATTTATGACATAGGTAATATATCAAATGCATAAGATAGTATTATGGTGCGTTCATATGAAAAGGGTATTTGCAACATTAGTTCCAACTTCCTGCAAGGGACATGATTAAATGATTAATGAAATGTCCCTTTGCATATGCATTTTGAAACAGCAATTAGGCACTGACTGAGAAAATCCACCAATCCTCTCATTTTTCAGTATTATCTCATTCTTGATTTATAAATCATAGAGAATTTTTGAACAGCAATATGTAGTACCTGAGATAGTTATAAAAACATAAAAGAGAATAATTTGGGCACAAAATAGTCATAAATACATAAATTCATAATTTAATGTTAATAGACTATTTATTTGGTCTTATTGCCTTGTATTTATATCTGACACTATTTCTCTACTTTGATTGGCATAATTAAGTAGGGAGAATGAATAGGCGCTATTATTTTACATATCACTGGTAAACAATAGCGAGGAAAGGAGAAGGGAGATGTGGCAGAGGTATGTATGTGTTTTTCAAGTTCTCAGTAATCCACTGGAGGCTGTTCTATAAATGATCATTGAAGGGCTGCAAGCTAGCCTATAATTACAGGAAAGAAAGTGGCAGCTCTGGCATTTCATAACTATGTGTCCTCGAAAAGTGCTTTGTGAGTTTGTCACCAATGATAATTTAGATAGAGGCTCATTACTGAACATCACAACACTTTAAAAACCTTTCGCCTTCATACAGGAGAATAAAGGACTATTTTAATGGCAAGGTTCTTTTGTGTTCCACTGAAAAATTCAATCAAGACAAAACCTCATTGACTATTATTGTAGTCTACAGTCTCTAGTCTAATAAAAGCTGCATAGATAAATTGAATAGGTTTCTAAGAACCAAGTATATAATGCAAAAATTTTGTACTTTTTTTAGTTCTTTAAATATAAGATGATTATCACTAAGAAGTAAACAAGTATTAAAAAAAACTCTTTTAAAAGTGATTTCACACACAATACTTGTGTTATATGGAATGTACCTTTACATGCAAGCCTATATCTTCTATTTATCTTATTTGCTCTATTTATACCCTAATCTTTATGTATAGCTGAAGCAGATTATAAATATGCATCATTTAGACTGTGAGATTAATTTATGTGTATTGGCCATGAGTCTGGGTGGAAAAAAATTCTCACAAAAATACAGTAATACTAAACCTTAATTATACAACAAATTATTATGCTAATACTACTAGGAAAGTGCCTTATTATCCATTAAAATTTAGGAAAAGACCTGAAGAATAATTCTTACATGTTTTCTTTGTAGTTAAAAATAAGTTATATTTCTATCACCCACTAGCTCCTGGTTTTCTCTGACATTCCATGGCTTCTAGGGAACCTGAGAGAATTTCAGGTCTCATTATTGCTGGGCTCCTAACAGAATCAGCAGGATCTAACTCTGGACAGACAGGAGCAGAGGAAGTCCCTCTCCTATGCCTTGGCCACACCACTCTGGCATAACTTGATACATTGTGCTGTTTTAGTACAGTTTATTATAGCCAAGATTGACAACTGTGCTGAGATCCATGGAGGTTTCTGTGTTATAACCAGTAGCAAAGCAATAAAGCAAACTGACCTAATTTATTAAGGTTAGGGTGGAAAGGAATAAAGGTATCTAGTGGTTGAACCTAGATCTGGTAACAGAGAAACCTAGTTGCTTGTAAATTAGCTCTTTCCTTGTTAACCCCATTTTAATTTTTCTTCATATTAACCATGGCATGTCTCTCTGTCTATAAGTTCTTTGTTCTGTTCATTCTTTACTTTGTGACATATGCTCATAAATGTACATGGTACAAAAACCCAGTTCTTGAATTCAGTACACTCAGGTTTATAACAAGTGTTTTAGGCATATTCTAAAGTATACTTGAACCTTCATGGGTAAATGTACAAACTCTTAATTTTACATTTAGTTCACTACACCTTTTCAAATTTTATACCTGATATATCTCTTAAATTGATATCTTCATTTTCCCATTTATGATATAGATACACCAAAAGAAACTGAATTACTTGAAAGTTACTTTCTCAACTTGGGGAGTCACATAATTCATTCTACATCATAAATTACAAACCATACACTATTGCATATTTTCATGCCAATTGGAAATACTGTTCTACTATGGTTTTGGTGTAATGACATTATCATTAGCAATTTCTTCAGATCTTGTTGAAAAAATAATAATAACCATTTTTGTGGTCAGCCTGAGCTACAGTGAGACTCTACTTCAAAAAAATTAATTAATTAATTAATTATGAAAGAAGTCTCCTAATTAGGACTTAAAACATTCTAATATCACTGTCATGATTCTTATTGTCTAAATATTCAAAACATTTTATTTATTAGTAATAAGAAATTATCATTTATCATTAATGTGGCTATTTCCATGGGATAATTTTCCATCTTTACATAATTAATATGAAATCCTGGTAAAATAAGTTATTTCTTACTTAAAAAATTCAACAGAAACAAATGTTTTAATAGAAATGGGATACAAACATTTCTATATTCTTTTCAGAGTTACTTTTATTTTCTACACATAGGCACATATGGTAACCTTTTTTCTAAAAATTGCAAAAGAGTATGAAATACATCTAATAATTTCTGCTATTGCTCTGTAAGTGGTTGGGACAATATTTGTTGTAATAACAGGTAAGCTTACAGATGAGGACATTTCCAGCCATCCAAGGAGTCTGCATTATGCAAATAATTTTCTCTGATCCAATTTTACATTCTTTCTATATGATTTCAAGGTATTACATTTTCCCACTACAGCTTCTACATAGAAGGTATTCTTTTCTAAGCTGTGCCTGTACCATGGATCAAATGTCACTTAACTGTCTGTTTTGTGTTCTGTGTTTGTATAGGCACCTTAACAATGAGCATGCGCTGGATGACCGAAGCACTGCCCAGTGTCGAGTGCAAATGCAGGTGGTACAGCAGCTAGAAATACAGGTTGGTCACGTGCTCACTTGATACACTTCTCTCTCTGTTTCTGTTATACTAAACTGATAATGGAGGAAGAGGCCAACTCTTCTAGCCTCATAGTAGCTCATCATCATCGCAGTAGCACAAAGGCTACAAGTTGAGATGCATGGATTTTGAGTTACTTTTATCAATGGCAAATGACCCCTAATTCAATGTGGAAAGCTATAGATGATGTGCTTATTATGTAGCCCTCTGTAAACTTTAGGACACAGGATGTACATTTGGACATACCACTACTGTCAAATCTGCATTTTTCCTAATACAGGTTTAGACCAAGCCCCACCCCCCCTGAAAAGGTATAATTTTATTACAGAGACAGTTTTTCCATTACCTAATCTAATTATTTATTTATTTGAGAGAGAGAGAGAGAACTGGCATGCCAGGACCTTTAGCCACTGTAAACGAACTCCAGATGTGTGTGCCACTTGTGCATCTGGCTTATGTGATTCCTAGGGAATTTAATCTGGGCCTTTGGTTTGCAGGCAAGCCCCTTACCCATTAAGCCATCTCTCCAGCCCAAGAATTTATAATTCTTAACAGTTGCCTTTGATTAGAATACAGCCAAATAAAGAGTTATATAAATGCTATATGAATGTCATTCTTTTGCATTTTGCTTTTTAAAAAAATCTGTTAATAGTGAAACAGAATTTTGCCAAAAATAAATAGAATTTTGAAAACTGAGAAAGCAATTATATTACCCAGTTTTACTTGTGTTAGTCTTTGCTAATAATTTAAGGCTTCCTCTAATGTTTCATATCAAAGATGATTTTTTTCACAATCTAATGCTTTGTTTCACTTAATTAATCATATGCTCTTTTTTAATTTTGATATACCTTAAATTGTAATAAATTCATCCTGTAGTTGTTTCTCTAGAGAAGTGAAGATATTTTGAGTTGTAAAACTATCAAGGGCATGTCAAAAGAATGACTAGAGGCTCATGAAGCTTTTAGTAAATCTGTTTACAATTGCTAAAAGGAAAACTAAAACATAAGCTTTCTGCTGATGATACAGTCTGTAATGTGACCAATTATGCCTCCCTCCCTCCCTCTTCCTCTCTCTGTCTCTCTCTCTCTCTGTCTCTCTGTCTCTCTCTCTGTCTCTCTGTTTCTGTCTCTCTCTCTCTCTCTCTTTGCTGGGCCTGACTGATGGGAAAGTAAGGTCCGTCAGTTGTAATGAGACCCAGTGCTAGTGTAGATGCCGACTCCGTGGCAGAGTTCAGCATTTCACACTGCCTGGTCTCTGTCACTCTATTGAATTAGATTGATGATGGCAGATTGCAGGGGGCACTAACTGGACCTCGGTGGGAATGCATGAAGTGTGGAGACAATCCTGGCAGGCACTTCGCTTTGAGAACCCTTCACCCCTTCACAGCTGTTGGCACTAGTCCATTGCTAACAGTGTCCACAGGACTTTAAAGAGACACCATGGGCCTTCTAATTTATGGTTTCAGTAACTTGTTACTGTCGAGGCAACTGTGACCTCAATTCTCTTATTGACAAAAAGATGAAGTGTTATTTGTTTTCTCTGACCTTTTAACATAAGGAAAGCTATAAAAGTTCCCTCACTCTCCATAGCTAAAGTTGCATTTCCTCAGATAAGTTCTTACAGACACAGACTTTTATATGCAGGAATCATTACTGGGAGACAAGCTCAATGATAAGATGTATCACTGCAATAAAATAGCTGTATCAGTCATTTCTAAAATGCTTCTGATCTCACTCTTTCTTAACAGCTTTCTAAAGAACGCGAACGTCTTCAAGCAATGATGACCCACTTGCACATGCGACCCTCAGAGCCCAAACCATCTCCCAAACCTGTAAGTGCATATTGCTTTATAAACAGTAAATAGCTCTACCGATGTAGCAGACTAAGAAAATGAACAATTTAGGGACAGTTAGAAAACAATGAGTGGGATGAAAAATACGGCAATAAAATGAAACTAAAATGCAATCGCTTGTCAAATTGTATGTTTCTTTTAAAGTAATGCTATCTTTTACAAAATCTATCCAATCTACACCATGGGTGACACTAAACAAAGTACACCTATCAGTGCACAAATCAGTACCTTGAGGCTGAAGCCAGGGGGAATATCTCTCTTGGATAGGTTTACAGATATTAAAAGGAAACCCAGAGAAGCAG
>NC_059111.1:74985151-75010151 GCF_020740685.1 Jaculus jaculus
TGCATGAAGACCTCAATGGATCCCTGGACCACATCGACAGCAATGGGAACAACAGTCCGGGGTGCTCACCTCAGCCACACATGTAAGTGTGGTTAAAAGACTCTCACAGGGATGGAAATACATTCTTATGCTCCTAAAATCTAGTATCTTTTAAAATTGTATCATGGTGTATAAGTAAAAAAAAAAAAAAAAAACAATTTTAAGTAGAGTTAAATTGTACTGTGTTTATGAAGTGAAAGTATATCAAAATCAGTTTTAATTCATCTTATAAATTCCCTTAAATGTCTTATAATTAGTGATATTGGTGATTTTTCTATAAGTCTGTAGTACTTCTAACATCCTTTTGGGCATAAAGCAGTGTCTCAGATGAGCCTAGATCTTATGGGTCATGTTATAGTTTGGTTTGTGTGGTGAAATAAGAATTTTCATGATGGAATAAGTTGTCATAATTTTTATATTATTCCAGGTCTCTAAACCATTTATGAACTGTATTCAAGACATTGCCCATTTTTATAAACCGTAAAATGCAGAGTTTAACTGTTACCCACAGTTTACATAGGAGCTAGTAAAGTGTAACTTTTTGCCTGTCTTATAAATCAGTATAATTACATATTCAAGTTTAATTACTAGTGCATCTGTATTGGCAAGGTTTATATGTTATATTTTATGCAAGACTACCATTCCTATTAATATTTAGCAGCTAACTATATCATTAATTACTCTAAAATCTTTCCTCTACCATCTTTTTAATGGAGCTAAGAGAGTAGAAGTATTAAAAATTGATGTATTGTGGATTTCAAAAATGTGTATGACACTTTAAAAATGCCAGTTCTTATTCAATAGTGTCAGGCCTGAGAGTTTTTGTTTACTAAACAGTACTGAACCTGGTAGGAATTAGAGTTCTTGGGAAAATAATTAGACTCTGAATAATGAAGTACATGGACTGTTGAGTTGTGGGAAGAATGAAAACTCATGCCCATGTTTGTTAAAGCTCTCATAATCTTCCAACTTCACAGTGGTAAGGTAGATTAGTCCTTCACCTCCTTTGAAGTTATTTTTTTCTGTCTTGTTGTGAGATTTCATTTTTGTTTTGGGCATGAGTTTGAGGCTGACCAGTAATCCTCCTGCCTCAGATACCTGAGTGCTGCTGGGATTACAAGTATAAGGTACTAAACCCAGCTCTTTAAAAAAATAGAATCTTGTTAAAGACCTGACAGCAATATATACTCTTATATGTGCCATTTTCAGATGACCCTTCACAAAATATTATTTTTGTTGATTTTTTTTAAACATCCGATTCAATTTGACATATCAATGTCTTTTAGATCATATACCTAATTGGTTTATTGCACTTTCACTCTATCATCTTTGAGAAAAACACCCTGTGAATGTTAATGTGTTTCTTTAGGTTCCAAACCATTACTTTTCCAAAATGGAAAAATTTGTCTTTTGGAAGTGTCTTTAGATGTATTAAATAATACAAAAGAAGTAATAAAACTGGAAGTAAAAAGAACATGAATATATGCTCTCGAGAGTAGCAATACTCTAAAGCAAGAGAAGTGAGCAATCAGACAAAAGTTTTCATATCCCTACTTTATCCTGCCAGCCGTGCAGGAGTAGCTGGAGGCCTTTTACTCTCCCTTGTTCTCTTGAATGTGCTAATGCTGCCTCACTCTATAAAATGGTAAAACAATGGAACGTTAAAGAGCAAACAAGAGTTAGATCCAGGTTTCATCCCTTAAAAAAAGACCTATTTCAGTGAAATGAAAGGCATTTATAATAACCATTTGTAAGATGTTGGCACACCTCCCCTTGACTCTATGCAGCATGTAGAAGCTGTTACCAACCACATACAGAAGATGTAGAAACATTTTTCACAAATGTGATTGTCCAGTGCTGAGAATATTAAAATAAAAATACAATGTCTCAATAGTTTATTCAGCATATTTTGGAAGCTGAAATAATAATTGGGTTAAACAATGGCATTGTTAGGTTAGTTTTATTTTCACTTGGGAATTGCAATTTTTGATATTTTGTTATTAATTTTATTAAACTTTAATGATGAAATATCTCAGAGTAGAGGAGATAATAGTATATATAAATAATACATAAAATATATGTAATGTGTGATATACTGCCATTTTTGGTTTATAGTATTAAAATATTCAGCCAGGCATGGTGGCACACAACTTTAATCCCAGCACCTTGGAGGCAGAGGTACACAGGTCACGGAAAGTCTCAGGCCAACCTGAGACTACATAGTGAATTCCAGGGAAACCCTCCAACCCCCCCAAAAAGAATTAAAATATTCAAAGTTAATATATCATATTTACGCTCACTTAAAATCATATTTATATAAATACCTATGCTTATTTCCACAGAGAAATAGCAAAGCTTTTTGCCTGTTAGAAATAGACTTCCAAAAAGATAAAACTTAGAGGAAGCCTGAATCCTGTCTCTTCTTAAGATGCATCAAAATCGAGTTTTTAATTATCTTTTGAAATACTGAGTCAACATTCATACTTGAATCTTCCTCCACTGCTACCATGAACACTTTGTAGGTTGTGTCAAATATGAGTGGCATATCACCCCAGTATTCTATATTTCTTTCATTATAAAATGCTTATACTAAAGACATCTTAAGCTTTTTTTACTTTGTGTGAGGTGAAGCTAAGAGTAACTATTGCCCTAATTCTCTCTATTAAAATTGTTTGCATATAATCAAATATATTTCAAAGTACCTTGGAAATTAAACAGAAATGGAAAAGGTATTTTCCAAAATATTTAAGTAGCATATGGTTGTTTTTTAAAATGAAGGTCGGGTGTGTGTTACCTGGAAGGAGTTAGTTAGGTTGATGTTATTACAAATAAGAGGCAGCAGGTGGAGGGGTGTCATTACATAGATACTAGGGAATCAAACCAAAGCTTTGCAAGCAAGTGCCTTAACTACTAAGCTATCACTCCAGCTACTGACAGTGGAATTTATTGCAGGGAGCTAATTACTCAGAATTGGTGGGAAGCTGGATTTGGGCATAAGAAAATACTACCTGGAATTGTAGGCAAGGAATGGTTGAAACCCAATTTAAACAACACCAATACAGAATCAGGAACTCTTAACATGTGCCCTAAAATTTTTATAGGGCTAGATAAGGATAAAGAATTTACAAAATATGAAGACAGGACCAGACTTCTCAGTGGTTTAAATATGAAAACAAGGTGTTTATTTTAGTCACTCTGGAACATGTTACTATTTTGAACTTTAGTTCGATAGAATAATGTTATGCTTTAGGGAGAGGAACCATCTGAAATTGTGCTGAATGCACCATGAAAACAGAAATAATGTATATCATAGATGCTTTGGAATTGGGAGAACTAGATGCAGAACATGAATTTTCATAGGATGTAGTATCTGTCTTCAGAACAAGAACAGTAATAGAAAGCAAGGAGTTGATACCAAAAAAAAAAAAAAAAGTAATTTAAAGAAATATGAGAACAAGACAACTGGCTGGAGCCTAAGGACACAGAAAAAAATTAGTAAAACTCATATCCAAGCTGAAGTTCAGAGAATAGAGGACACAAGAGAACAGGATCAGAGGGAGAGTGATCACTTCAGAATCTTAGTTATGGCATCTAAGATCTTAAATAGTCTTAGGTTCTAGGGGGAAACAAAAGGACTTGCTTGTTTAAATTTTGTACTCAACTCCATAATAGTAAGTTTCTATGTGGTAGAATGTGGATACTTGAAGTTGGTAGAAAAAAATATTCTGCAAATTAGAAAATGCCATAGTCAGCTCCGCAAGTTGCTGGGATGAACTTCCGAACAAACACAGCAAATAGGAGGAATAGGATTTATTTCAAGCTTGCAGATGCAGGGGAGTTTCCACTGATGGTATAACAAGCTGGCCTTTCACAGATCCAAGTAGAGAGAGACATCCAAACAGCCAGCAGCAGGACCCAGGCAGAGCTCACACCATCTGCCCCCAGTAGCACCTTAGGGCTGGAATGCAGGATCTCCACCGCAACCCCCAGGTGACACTCCTTCCAGAAGAGTAGCTTGAAATCCACATTTTTAAATTAAAAAAGAAAGAAAGAAAGAAAGGAAGGAAGGAAGGAAGGAAGGAAGGAAGGAAGGAAGGAAGGAAGGAAGGAAGGAAGGGGAGAGAGAAAAAAAATCTGAGTCTATTGGGGGACATTCACATTACTGCAGGGGAAGGGGAAAAGAAATAGACATAAGCTGGTACTTACACATTTTTGCAGAACCAGAGATACGAAATTATCACTGTCCTTCCATTTCCAGTTTTTACTTTTATATATTGCCCTAAATAAAAGATTTGTCAAATGAATTCATTTATTTAGCCACAAAATATTTATTTTTCTATATTTTCTTTTTTCTACTTTGCCTCTTCTTTCTCTTGTATAAATTCTGCCTTTCATAACTATAATGTTCTTATTTCCCAAGAGATTTTCTCAAGTAATTTTTCTCTCAGAACCTCAACTGTGCTCCATGCTTCCAGAGACTGGCTCTTCTACCATGACTAAAATGAATAGCCATGTGTGTTTGGTGTGTATGCATATGTACCTGTGCATTTGTTCTACTGATACACTGAAGTTAATAACAAGTTCCTTCAGCAGACAAACTATTTTTTATACATAGAAGCATATGAAACCCTTAGTGAATTCCACTATATCAAGGAAGTATTCAAAATTACTGTACTAACTATGAAGAATAAAACTGGAGATAGTAATTAATTACAAAAAGCTTAATTTTACAAATATCTAAAATAATAAAAACTAGTGATGCTGGTGGACCCCTTAAGAAGGAAGGAGAAAAGATATTTTTTTAAGAAAAAAAATAGCTTATGATAATGTTCATCTTTATGTAAGAGGTAAGAGAATTTTTTTCTCTATGTTGATAGAATATCTGTTTTAAATTTTATTTTACTGTTTATTATTTAACGAATAAGTATTTGTAATTGCTTAAATATACATGGATAGAAACTGCCAGCTTCTTTACCTCATTTGAGATTATCCATCCAGATTTGTCAAATTTTATCTTACTGAAAACAAATAAAAAACAAATTACTGAAATTTTATGATACAAATATCAAATAAATGTTCCAAGAGGCTTTACAATCAAGTATTTACTAATAGAATTATTTACTTAGTATTTTTTAATATCTATTTTCTAGTTTTGTTCAAAGACTTATAGTGTTATCTATTGTATGAACAAGTGTAAAGGATACTGCTTTTCTGAATCTGAGCTGAGGATCACTAGAATGAATTATATTGGTCCTGATGTACCTCCAGACCAACATTCCTGTATTGCCTAAAATTGTAATGTTCTGTAAAATTATTGGTATAAAGCAACTTACTTTCCTTTAGTTTTTACTTCTTTAGAAACTGTTTAAAATTTAGGATTAGTTAACCAAGCATGGTGGCATATGCCTTTAATCCCAGCACATGGGAGGGTGAGGTAAGAGGATCATTATTAGTTTGAGGCCCACCTGGGCAACTGTGTGGACTCTGGGTTAGTGTGGGCTATAGTGAGACCCTAAAAGGAAAAAGAAAGAAAGAAAGAAAGAAAGGGAAGGGAAGGGAAGGGAAGGGAAGGGAAGGGAAGGGAAGGGAAGGGAAGGGAAGGGAAGGGAAGGGAAGGGAAGGGAAGGGAAGGGAAGGGAAGGGAAGGGAAGGGAAGGGAAGGGAAGGGAAGGGAAGGGAAGGGAAGGGAAGGGAAGGGAAGGGAAGGGAAGGGAAGGGAAGGGAAGGGAAGGGAAGGGAAGGGAAGGGAAGGGAAGGGAAGGGAAGGGAAGGGAAGGGAAGGGAAGGGAAGGGAAGGGAAGGGAAGGGAAGGGAAGGAAAGGAAAGGAAAGGAAAGGAAAGGAAAGGAAAGGAAAGGAAAGGAAAGGAAAGGAGAAGAAAGAAGAAAAGAAACTAAACTTAAGTTTGGGATTGAGGTTATGGCTCAGTGGGTAAAGTGCTTGCTGCAGAAGCATGAGAAACTGAGTTTGGATTCCGGTGCTTGGGAAGTGGAGCCAGGCAGATCTCCAAGGCTAGCTGGGCTGAGTTTGTAGACTAGCAGAATTGAGAAGTTCTGGGTTCCAGTGACAGACACTACCTCAATCAATGAGGTCGAAACAGATTCAGTGCCAATTGATGCACACACATGTGCACACATACCTGGACCCGCACACACGCGCACACACACACACACACACACACATACCTCTGCCAAAGAGAAAAGATCTAATGCTGATTTTAGTCAAAAATAATGTGAACTTAACTTTTTTGTGTGTTAGACTTAGTCCAAAGAGAAGAAAACACTGGGAATAGACCCTTAAACTCTCAGACTCAGTCCACTTCCTTTCTTCTCAATCTGAGGCCAAAAGTGCAATTTAATGATGTACTCCCCATTTTTAGCCAAATCCACTGTTTCTTCTTTAGTAAACAATTCTTTCTACCACATTCTCAATAAGTTGGGTCAGGTTTCCCCCTTTAGTTCTCTTGTAAAATGTTAAGTGAGACTTTTTCAAATCCTGCAGCTAGAGGTGAAATTGGCTGCTCTTCCCCAGTAGGCCTTGTCTTGAGGGCTTTATGCACAAAGCTGTCCATGCCATAGAGGTATTCTTTCTGACTACTGTGTCTCATACTGTTGAGTTTTGCAGCTTCTCTTATGTGTCATTTTTGATCCACTTGACCTTCAATGGCATCTCAAAGTTCTACTTGCTAAATATTCTATGTTGGTTGAAAGCAACCATGAAAGCAAATCCGTAAAGTTTGAGAGTTAATGGTATTCCATGGCAAATGTTGATAACCTATAGGTAAGATGAGACAATCATGTTGTTGTGTCCTTAGAATTCAAAATTTGAGAGTAAGGAAATGAAGAGCATCATGTGCTGTGTGGAGATTATATTATGCATCCTAATTAATCACTAGTTTATCATGTCTAATGCATTGTTCTGCATAACCAGACCTTTTTTAAAAATTATTATTATTATTTTTTTTATGGGCATACTTAGTTTGGATACATCATGTGGTGGTACAGTCCTTTGCCTTGTCCCTGCTCCCATTCCACTGGGCTCCCTCCTCAGTAGGGTTGCTGGTCTTCCCCATGGGATTGTGGGTTATGTGTTGTGAGAGCAGCAGCTATTGGAGGTTAGGCAATGCCTCTGGATATGACATCCCAACCTGTGATTCTTACAATGTTTTCATTCCCTCTTCACAAAATTCCCTGAGCTTGGGCTGGAGAGATGGCTTAGCAGTTAATCGCTTGCCTATGAAGCCTAAGGACCCCGGTTCGAGGCTCAGTTCCCCAGGTCCCATGTTAGCCAGATGCACAAGGGGGCGCACGCGTCTGGAGTTCGTTTGCAGAGGCTGGAAGCCCTGGCGCGCCCATTCTCTCTCTCTCCCTCTATCTGTCTTTCTCTCTGTGTCTGTCGCTCTCAAATAATATATATATATATATTAAAAAAAAAAAATTCCCTGAGCTGTGATGGGTGTGTTTTGGGTCTACTTCAGGGATGAGTGCTTAGGAGCCTCTGGATCTCTGCTTTAGTATGTATTGAGTATCCTCAGCAACTGTCTCCTTCATGTGGTACTGATAGTCAGGCTCACCATGGAAGCAGCACTCTTGCTCATCTCCCCAAGTCCTCTGTGGTTTCAGCTGGGCCTTGGCTATACTGTGAGGGGTGGTTTATCTCTTTGGGTCTTGCTCTGTGATTACAAGTCAGCATCTGTTGTCTATAACAGTTTGTGACAAAGACAGCTATATGGGACACATAGGCTCCCATGTATAACACAACATTGAAAATTTAAATCATGAATAGTCATAAAACCTAATTAAGACACTAAAGTATATAACATTACATGTCTTCCCTGTACTCTCATTCCTCCCCATAAAATTTTAATTATGATTTGGAGGCACATGGAGGATTGGCAGATCCTGTACCTTTGTTGGGAATATTTCATGTAAAACTCTACAGGTATTAAGATCTCTCTGTATGGTCAAAAACATTTGAAAGTGCAGGGGTCTGTATTTCAGAGGAAGACAGTTTAAAGTGACAGATAATCTGTGCAGGTGGAATGCTCTTTCTCATTGTTTTCATTCTTGTTAAATCCATGTTATTTTCACTGGTGTTTTGGATCATTATCTTGTGTTAGGATGTTCCAAACATGAAAGTACTTTTTGGCTTCTCATGTTGTCATAGATTTTCTCATTAATACTTTTTCAGTCACCTTTAATTTTTTCCCCTAACCTTTCTAGGCCTCTTGTAATTTTTGTTCTGATTTAATTCAATTTTTATTTAATCTCCAAACTTTTTCATTAACTTTGCTAGTTAGCTTTGAGATTTCCTTCCAAAGTGATTGTGCAGAACTTATGATGATGCAAGCTCTTTATCTCCTTTTTAAAATGCTGCGTGTGTGCATCAGTAGCTGCTGTTCTTTTTACATTATTCCAGTCCCTGTATGTGGCACTTACAACTCATTCTAGTGCCTCTTAATAAAAAGATCCTACCAGAGGTACAGTACCTTATGCTCAAATGTGTTATATCCCCACCGTGCCAATTGTGGAAATTTGTGGGTTCCTATGGGGTTTTGAAGGATTTTTATAGAACTATACAAATGCTATCTGACATCCATGGTGTGAAGTCCCACCACTTAGACAAAGTGTGTCAGACAACTTTAGCTGACAGTGTTACAGCTTCCTGCTTCTGTTTTATATCTAGAGAGGATGCTTTGTTACCAGATACATCTTGATTTGCACTGACATTCGTTGAACTGTAGAAATTTCCTTTCTCTAAGGGTCAAAGAGTTATTGAATAAATGGATAAAGAACAGGTATGGCTTGAATATTAATTTTCTCTACTTTTAGACCACGGAAAAGGTGAAGATTTTGCACACCAAATTGAATTTTAACATCAGCTTTTGACAAAGCACTTGGGAAGGTGACATTCACTTGACCCATTTAGAAGAATTATAATTTACCAATTTAAAAAATACAATGCTGTGTTAAAACACAAATGTATTAGATTAATGCTTTCCATAAACTGCATTTGTCACTTTTGTAGGATTAATTTATAAAAGTGCCAGTATAATGTAACATAAACAGGTGAACAAATTGTTTAACACAACCAGTGAAAACTCATACTTGTTAGAATACTCTTCCTTCTTTAAAACTAAAGGGGAGTAGCACCCTAAGGATACTTAGAAAGCAAGAGAATATGCAATCACTGACCACACAGTGTCCTCTTACTGTCAATAGATTTACAACTTCAATAATAAAGGCTTAGATACACTTTAGAAATAACAAATCAGGCAAGGAAGGGCTGCACTATGTTAAGAATAGAAGGCATGTGATTGTTTTTATTTCCTGTTCCATTCACATGTTTAGAACTGAGCATCACTATGCATAGTTTGGAAAGAGCTGGTGTTTGACTCAATCCAATAGTTAAGCAAAAGAATAGTGCCAGCTGAGCAGCCAGCCTCAGAAACTAGATACACCAACTCACCTGAGCCATATGAGCCAATGTAGAAAACTGAGCAATAGGAAACCCAGGTGAAGAAAGAAGGGAGGGAGGGAGGGAGGAAGGAAGGACAGAAAAAAAAAAAAATAGATGAAAAGCCACCTCTGCCAAGATATCCCAGGAGACAGCTTTGCTAAAAGCCAGCAGAAAGTGAGTAAAATGCCCCCAAGGCATGTTGGTAATGGCAAAAAACAGGCAACACTCCAACCTACTTGAGGAGCTACCTACCAGTGTGATAGGCATAGTGATAAGCCTAACTAATGGACTGTGAGAGCAAGATCTTCTTACAATCACAATCCAAGTGGTTGCATGAAATTAGAGAGAAACTGAGGCATACATTCATACACCATGTGATTACTGCTGGAAACATGATTCAAAGAGTAAGTCAAAGACAATTTTGGGGATAGGTTGCTCAACGGAGAGGGGGAACAGTGTTGAAGCTGCCTTACTTGCCAGTATAAGATGTGATTATGCTTTTATTTCTCTTGACATTAACTGAGAACTGGAAGGGTCCTTAGAGCTGACACTGAACTGCACTGAATGTTTATTGAAGTTATCCATTTAAGAGAGAGAGAAAAGGAATGGTAACAATGTGCCTCCACTAATTTGAGTTGGAGATTGAGAATTTATTTGTCTTTAGGTCACTTCTATTATTTTTATAAATTCCTCTAGTTGGATAAAGTTTAATTCCCTTGTGGATATTTCCTTAAATATCAGAGTAACACTATATACAATCATGTGGCAGTAAGCCTCTAGCCCATGTAAAGTCCAGTTTCTTTAAATAATATTCCATAAATTTGAGCAAATTTCAACATGATGTTGAAGATAAAGGCAGGAAACTTTAGAGAAATTTTGAAACAGATAAATACACATGCAATTTACAAAATAACAAAAATTTACATGTTGTTGTCGTTCTCTGTTCTATTGACTTTAAATGGAATTTTGAATCTCTACCTCAGAGTCAGATCTACTGACAAATAGGATATATTTTCAAGCTACATAAATAATAGTGAAAATATGTCTTGGAAGAGAAACATACCTAATAGTTATTTGGGAAAGTACTTTGCATTCAAACACTGAATGATTGCACATTTAAGCAAACAGGATAAAGTATATATTAGGCATGTTAGGATTACTACTACATCCTAGGTTTAAATTGAAAATTAAATTGATTTATCCATTTATGTCCATCCAGGAAGAAAAGCTATGAGAAGTTTAGTGGAGTGACTTCCACTTATATCCAAAAATAAACAGAATGAGGAGTCATCTGTTTACCCCAATCCTTGAATTGCCTTTTTGCAGTTACAGTTGTTTTTTTTTTTTTTGCAGAGTGGAAAGTGTCCTTTACATCATGAGATAAGGAGGCGAGTTCTGAATTTCTATAGGACTAGAGTGATGTTTCTCTCCTAGAGGCAGCAGCTAGTTACCAGCACATTTATGGCAAAATAAAAATTGGAAGCCAGGTGTGGTGGCTCACACCTTTAATCCCAGCACTCTGGAAGCAGAGGTAGGAGGATTGCCATCAGTCCAAGGCCACCCTGAGACTACGTAGTAAATTCCAGGTCAGCCTGAGCTAGAGTGAAACCCTACCTTGAAAAATAATAATAATAATAATAATAATAATAATAATAATAATAATAATAAAAAATAAAATAAAAAAAGATTGGCCCTTTCAGCATGAGTAATGTTATTTCATGTGTTACTTTAATGTACAAAATATTGAAAGATGAGAAATTTGGAAAAGTTGAACCACATTAATAAAGAGCTGTTTTATAAACATCCTAGGTGATAAAATGGGATTAAGAATTTTATTCCTAAACCAGGCGTGGTAGTGCATCACTTTAATCCCAGCACTCAGGAGGCAGAGATAGGAAGATTGCAGTGAGTTTGAGGTCACCCTGAGACAGCATAGTGAATTCCAGGTCAACCTAAGCTAGAGTGAGACCCTACCTCCAAAAACAAAACAAAACAAAAACAAAAGTAACAACAACGGAAAAAAATTTTTATTCCTAGTTATTTTATAAAATCCTTGCCATACTTGTTCTGTGTATTGAAGACTTAAATTTTTCCGTAAAATATGCTTCACATCACTGTAATTTTCTTAACTTTTAGTGTGAAAATCTAAATTGTCATTCTAAAAGAATTAAATCATAAGTGAATAACATATTTTCTTTATGAGCCACAAATCAACCTTATTCACATTAGTGTTGACCCAGCAATCAGTTTTTTAATACTATTTTTTCCTTTTTAAAATTTATTTTGTTTATTTGAAAGAGTAATGGAGAGAATTGATACACCAAGGTCTTCAGCCACTGTGAACCAACTGCAGACACATGTGCCGCCTTGTGCATTTGGCTTATATGAGTCCTGAGGAATCAAACCTGAGTCCTTTGGCTTTGTAGGCAAATGTCATAATAACTAAAGCCAGCTCTTCAGCCCCTGGTAATCAGTTTTTAAAGTACTAACAACATATTTTCTTTTGCCAGGCATGGTGGCGCACACCTTTAATCCCAGCACTCGGGAGGCAGAGGTAGGAGGATCACCATGAGTTCAAGGCCACCCTGAGACTCCATAGTGAATTCCAGCTCAGCCTGGGCTAGAGTGAGACCCTACCTCAAAAAAACAAAAAAATAAAAAATAAAAATAAAATATTTCTTTTAAAAGCAAACTTTTTTTTATAACTTTAAGTTCATTTATATCTTGAGTTCATGTTTCTTGTAAGTCTTCCTATATAACCTCCAAGGTTATATCTTCTATGTGCTTGTGGCTCTGCCCCAGCCTCTTCCTAGACTTCCATTCCTCTTAAATGAACCTCATGAACTATATTGTATCTTCTACATGCTTGGGACTTTGCTCCAGACTTTTCCTAGACCCTAATTTCCCTGAAATAACATCCCAAAATTTGTGATTTCTCTCTAAAGAAACTCAGCAAATCATACTTTATTTTTCTTAAGTCCATTTTTATAAATTCTTTATTAATAGAATAAGAATCCAAAGTTGGGTACTTAAGTTTAGAAACCCTGAACCCTAAAATATTGCATCACTTTAAGAGGGAGAAAAGATAGATTTTTTTAGGACTTTAAAAAAGATATAGAATATTTCATAGTAAAAAGATGGTTCTTCCTTTTTTTAAGACATAAACTGTGTTAAATGTATTAAAATGTTCTCAAATTGCTAGGGCTATATGGCAAAAAAGGATTAAGAAAATCACCTATAATGCCACATAAAAAATAATTGCAATCTAATCCAATACTTAGTCTTGACTTGCAAGTGGATAAAATTAAGGTTATTAGAATTGTCCACATTGTAAATATTAGCCCTACACTATGTTTTTCTTTGTGTTGATATACATAATACATTTTAAAGAGTTAAATTGTTTTATCACTAGTTTCATAGTATGTATATTCAAACACACACACTACATTTAGATAGCTAGAAAGGCAGACAGATTTATTAGTTGATTGACTGACTGAAAGGTAGATACAGAATGATAATGTGTGTGTTATTAGGTATTGAACCTAGGACTTTGTATGTTCAGGAGCAAGTACTATAACACTGAACTATTCCTCAGCCAAGCTTCATGGTACTAATAATGGTCAAAACCTGATAATATTTACATTGTGCCTGCTTTTCATATACCATGATAACATATAAGTATATTAATCATTATTCTTGATATTATCTAAATAAGCAAAGATGAGAAAACACTGTTGCTAATGATGCTAGTCTAGAATCTGTTGACTTAAGTATATTTTGAACTTTTCAATGTAATAAAGCTTTACTCATAGGCCTTTTTTATTCTAAAGAAAACCAGTAAAAGTGCATAGGACCTTTCACTTAGAATTGAATAAGGAGAAAGTGAATACAATTTACATTCCCCCAAGGATTTTGCTCTGTGGCCACAATCTAAAAAGATAAGCCTTCCCCTTGTAATAGGACTCTTTGCTTTAGGGTGTAGTCAAACATTAACATAACACTTCTTCAGCCTTTCCCTGGTGCCTTAGGTCCTTATAATTTTCACAACAAAAGAAGCAACACATTTCTGTAGGCAGCAAGTGAGTATATTAATGTAACTATTCCTCAGTGGTTTGAAGTTATACATTTATTCTGAGTAACTATAAAACTGAGAGATTAACTAGAATAAAAAAAAAAAATCAACTGTCATTTTGTGGTTGCATGGTCCCATTTCATTCATTTGTTGAATAAGGATGCAGTGAACGCTTATGTGATACAAGCTGTTTCTACCTTTGTACTGGCTACCATTTTCTTATCACGTTGCATTAGTAAGCTCCTCACTAGTTGACCTTTCTCCCCTTGTCCTTCACTCAGTTTAGACCTTTCAAAATAGTATTCCTAAAACTGCAAACTTTTCATTTCCCCCACTGAAAAAATTCATCAATAAGCCTTCAGCAGAAAAGGCATAAATTTATACTTTACGACACACAGTTCAAGGCTTTTCACCATGTTCTGCTTTTCTTTTTCCTTTTTCAATTGATTATAAATTTTATTGTAGGACCCTATCAAGTGCTGGTTGTATTTACATCAGGTTGTATATACTCTTACATCTCTTCCTAACCTCAGTCTGCCCTCAATACACTGAGAGCCCCCCTCAGTGTGGTTATTGGTGTTCCTGGTGAGGTCATGAATGCATCAGTCAGCCTGAAGGGATGCCCAAAGGCACTCCTTCCAACGTTAACATTAACAATCTTTCCACCTCTTCTTCTACAATGTTCCCTGTACCTTGACAAGTGTGTCATAAGACTACTTTAGTGATAAACTCTATGTAATCTCTGAAGTTTTTTTTGGAGGCATTTTGAGTGTTCTCAGTATCTACTGCCAACTCCAGGGAAGTGGTTATCTGGCTAGCAGTGAAGGGAACACTAATGTTTAGATCACCACTTCCTCTGTGATATCTTGTGGGCCCTGGCAGATGCGATGGAAGTGGGTCAACTAGTGCTAGGCAGTCAGCCATCTTTTCTTGGTTCTGCCTAGTTTTCACTGCTTTCTGTAAAACAAAACAGATTATCTAACAAAACAGGTTCTATAACCAAGAGTGAGAACAGCATGGATTAAAGGGGTAAACTCAGTCATTTAGGAGAGTTTGGATGGATATAAGCACTCTTCTTGGTCACAGGCTAGTAGGAATTTGTCTATGGACTCTATGGTCTTCCTATGTATGGGATTCTGGCTTGGATATCAGTACCAAGTATGAGTTCTCTCCCACTAAGTGGGTCCCATATCCAATCAGAGAACAGTTAATTGCCCACATAGGTTATGTACCACCATTTGCAGAGGAATGTACTCTTGTCTAGCTGGTTGATTATGTAGCTAGCCTGCTTGCCCTGTCCCTGCTTGTTCATTATTCCATTATTCCACAACAACTTGCATAGCACTTTCCAACACTATGAGGGCTATCCTGCAGGGAATTGGCTTTCTTCTAGGTTTCAGCATGACTTTATGATGTCCTGTATGCACTGCCTATGGTGCCTTCAAAATATTGAAGTATCATTTACCTCTGAAGTGTAGGTAAATGTTTTGACAATGGACTGCATTGTTTGGGGGCCCTCATGGGTCTTTCTGACCAATAGATCTTTGTGGAATGTAATCTAATTTTGGCACTGGGATTTACCAGTCAGTGCCATGGTTATAGGGTTAAGCTATCTACCTTCTACAGGGCCCTATTGCCTGGGCATTCTCCCTGTCCTGTTTCACTAACAGCTATATCTTTTACTTTGTTCTCCAGGAGGAAGGTTTCAATAGTAAGGATCATACTGTCATTGGTTTTGTACATACCCCTGCCCACACTCCCTATTCTCTCTGAGACCATTCCAACTCCTACATTTTGTTCTTACTCCATTGTGGGCACTCATACCACATCTAAGAGTCTCCATTTTTCCTGTTTCCACTCAGAGCATGATTTTCCTTTGCCAAGCCTACCTGAAAAAGAATCCTCCCTCCCTCATGGAATATTCCTCTTTTATATTGTATCTCCTATGTTTTCTATCCCATGGCAGTCATCACTTTTTGTGTCATATCAGATTTACATTTATATATGTTTTACTTTTTCTATGAGGTTGAGAACTGGGAGAACAGCAGCCATTGTCCCCATCTGCCTCTATTCCAGTGATGTACACATAATTTATATTGAATACTTTATGTTTTCCCCTACTTGTAATAAGATGCAACATCTCCATCTAGAAGTACTTTAATTTCAGTTTCTGACTGTGTCAGGAAATAATAGCTAAAATTATATCTCTCTTCCACTAAATGCCACTTTCCCTAAAATTATTTAAAGAAGTTCCAAATATCTTTGTAATTCTCCTAAGTATAAATTATATTAAATTGGGAAGTGACTATGACTTCTTTAGGCAGGAAAGATAAATCATTGCTTTTCTATAGTAAATGGTGGGTAGTGGAATAAAAAGAAAAATTATTGAATTTGAAGTCTTCTATTTTGTGGACAGAATAATCTTTAAAGCACTCAAAATACTACATTCCAGTTTGAAGAAATATCAATTATTAACTTAATGGAAAAAATAAGGTTTAAAATTAAAGTGAAGATACTTTGATATCCATTTAAAGGAACAGACCATATCTTCCCATATTTGGAAGGACTAAAAAAATGATTTACAAGATAGACCCTGTTCCACTTGTGCCCTTTAGTACCCACAGTTTGTAATCTTCTTTCTAATAATGCAGACAATTGGTATATAGTAGATGCCCAATAGATGAAAGAAGGGCAAGGGAGATCATTTATTCCAGACTCCATAGGCTTCTCTCTAAAGATACCTTTCAGGTAAGGCTATTAAATTTACCTTATCATAATCTTATGAATGATACTAAAATCAGCAAACCTCACTAGGATTTTGTTGTTGTTCAGTAAATTTTATTTCTTTTTTTTTTTGTGTGTCGGGGGGGAGTTCAAGGTATGGTCTTGCTATAGCCCAAGCTGACCTGGAATTCATTATGTAGTCTCAGAGTGGCCTCAAACTCATGACAGTTCTCCTACTTCTGCCTCCCAAGTGGTGGGATCAAAGGCATGCACCACCACACCTGGCAAGTAAGTTTTATTTTTAAAGTAAGGCTTCAATGTTTCAAGTATTGTTATATTTTAGTTATTCTACACAATTAATTATTTTTGAAGGAGTATCCAACATATATGTTATTAAGAACTCTTGAAAGTACTGAAATTTAATGTGCAGGATACCTCAAATCCTAAAGCAGTACCAATTTTCAGATTGCTAGAGGAAAATGTTATGATAATGGATGGCCAAGTCCAGCATGGGTTTTATAACCTCGATGGTCTATAGTTTTTCTCATGTTCATCTGAATTTACTTTTATTTTACTGACTTTCAACAAATTCCAATAGTAATGCATTTTAATACACTGGAATAATTATCACGGGAAAATAATCTCACCTAGTGGTGAACTCCTATATCATTTAACTGCTGGTTCTTTTAGGACATTTATGCCTAGCAAAATTGGAGTTTTTTTTTTTTTTTTTCTCTCCCATTCTAGATTACTAGTCCATTGATACTAAAAATAAAAATAAAGAAAAAAAAAGTTTTATGGAACCTTTTATGTAGAAGACAGCTCAATAAGGTTTTGTTAAATTAATGACTGGCAAAGGAAAATAATGATGTCATTGACTTTTTCTGTCAAAATGGGATGAATTTCTTTTACATCATTTTAGATCCAGGGGACAAGATTCAATCTATAGCATAAATACGTTTTGGTAGAAATATTTATTTCCTAACTGGGATATAAATACCTAAATGCATATGGAGAGAGAGAGAGAGTGAGAGAGAGAGAGAGAGAGAGAGAGAGAGAGAGAGAGAGAGAGAGAGAAATAAAGTACTAGGTTTCTTAAAATTTATATCTTTTAGTCAGTTTCTATACCTTAATGTGTAGTATAGAACTTCATATAGCCCAGGGTGCACCACAAATGAGAGACAGACCCAGGCCAGTCAATGCATGTATGTTAATGATTTTAACAAGCTAATGATGAGCTCTGTGATGGATAACCAAGGAGAATAACTATAGAAGCTCTCTGAACACTGCATACCAGTAATGGCACCTCTCCTTTGAAATTAGCTTGCACAAGACCTAAAATGATCTGAGAAATGACCCAAGCTTTCTAGGTTAGTATTTAGTGATTAGGAATATGTTTGCAAACAATTCTTTGGATCAATTATAGGAATTTACTGTGGTATTTTCTTTATTTTTTACTTTAGTCTTTTAAGGAAAGAAAACCACTCTTTAGTAACACGAGTATCTGGCATCTAATATCTTACAGCATATATATCTTTGTTTTATGACTTGTTTAGAGAAAAAAAAAAGCTTATATAATTCTTAAACATTAACTCATGTATCTCTACCATACTGTGGTCTCAACTACAGAATGATTATATCTTAATATTTATTGAACAGTTTTAGCCTAAGCCCTGTTTTGAGTATTATACATATGTATAAAAGGTCTTGTAATCACCATACTACTTGTAAAAGGTACATATTTTTGTGTCCCTTTTGTATGGGTAAAGAAAATGGGGTACAGATAGATAGAGTGGCTTCTCAAGGTCATAGAACTACTAGAAAAAAAAATCTTCAAACCCAAACATTTTATCCCCAAGCACATTATATTATTATTTTTTTAAATTTTGTTGTTTATTTTTATTATTTATTTGAGAGCAACAGAGATAGAAAGAGGCAGATAGAGAGAGAGAATTGGCATGCCAGGGCCTCCAGCCGCTGCAAATGAACTCCAGATGCGTGTGCCCCCTTGTGCATCTGGCTAACATCGGTCCTGGGGAATCGAGCCTCAAACCAGGGTTGTTTGGATTCACAGGCAAGCACTTAACCGCTAAGCCATTGCTCCAGCCTCCATTATATTATTTTTTTTAAATGTTTTATTTTATTCATTTGTTTGTTTGAGAGAGACAGACAAAGAGAGAGAGAGAGAAAGACAGAGAGAAAGAGAATGGGTGCACCAGGGTCTCTAGCCATTGAAAATGAACTCCAAATACATGTGCCACCTTGTGCATCTGGCTTGTGTGGGTCTTGGGGAATCAAACCTGGGTGGTTAGGCTTTATAGACAAGTGCTTTAACCACTAAGCAATTTCTCCAGTTCCCCACTATACTCCTAAGCACTTAGCACTGCTGCATGATTGGTATTATAAGTGAGGTGACTAAAATGGTCAGTGTTGGTTTACATTAGACTTTTAAATCAATCAAAATATAAAATACATAAAATATATTGTGCTAAATTACACCCTGTAATTAAAAATCTTTCAAGGACTCCACCTGATCAGATGATATGCATATAGGGAAACACTGATAAACAAGGGATAGAGAAGTTTCTTTAAAGGGATTTTTTGGTTTTGTTTGAATTGCCATGGATATGTCTATGATGAGGTAAAGAGAGCATTTTACCTAGAAATAATCTTAATTATTCTACAGTGGTACTACACATGAAACCTTGAAATACTTGGAAAATGCACACTACAGAAATACACATAGGTTGCTTTTCATTTATTTATTTATTTATTTATTAGAGAGAGAGAAAGAGAGAAAGAGAGAGAGAGAGAGAGAGAGAGACAGAGGATAGGAGTTCCAGGGCTTCTAGCCACAGCAAACAAACTCCAGATGCATGTACAACCTTGTGCATCTGGCTTTACATGGATACTGGGGAATAAAACCTAGGTCCTTTGGCTTTGCAGGCAAGCACCTAAGCCATTAAACCATCTGTCTAGCCCAGGTTGCATTTTTAGGAATAAATTAAGATTAAATTAAAGATTAGATTAACATTAGATTAAGCCTTGCAATAGGAATATAAATAGATACAGGTAATACCACAAACATTACACAACCCACAACCCACAAAAGGAGTATGTGTCATTGTGTTGCATTTCTTCTATATTGATTTATAACATATAGATGAATATGTGGAGCCCTCTGAGTATCTCAAATGAGAAAAGTAATAATATGAGATAATGATATACTAGAGATAACAACAGCAATAGTAAAATTCTTAGTTTTGTTGACAGGATTCCACAAATCTATAGGCAAATTGTGGTAACTCCCAAGCAGTATTATTCCTTGAGATACTTAAATTTCTCTTGCAGCTTCTGGTATCTTCTTGTATCTTTCTTAGACATTGATTTGGTGACCACAGAACTTATATCAGTGAGAGTAAATAATTGTTGACTTTGGTTTAAATGATATTAGTAAACTAGCTGTACAATACTATAGTCCTGAGGGACATTTTTTATTTATTTTCATTTATGATATCTTTTTTGATTAGCTAATTCTAAATGTAAAATGTGTACAAGAATAATTGATTCCCAAAACAAACAACAACAACAAAAACTCCTTTAAAAGTAGTTTACAGGAAACTTACTGACTTGATGGTGTATAAATTATCCAATTATATTGTATCAACTGGGTACTTGCTATGTATAGGTATTATAATCTGTAAACTTCACAATCTATTCAGCAAGACAAGGAACAGCTACAAGGCAGAACTGATTAAGAAATGAGTTTGGTTAAAGCAATATGGGAAGGGCTCAACCAAGAAACTTTTGGTTAACAGCCAAAATGTTAACCCATTGCACCACAAAGACATTGGTTAAAATGATATAGAACAGCATAAATAAGAAGGGTCCAGGGAACATTTTAGAAACTACCATGCATATTAGCTCTGGCTGCCCTTGCATTAAAATACTTCAACACTCTTGTCTTCAGACCTGTAAAAATCATTAAGTTAAAATATATTCTCATGTTTGATAGCTTAATATTCAAAGGTGCTGTGGTTTTGAGTGTCAGAATGATTAATTAAAAATGCTTTAGGGGCTGGAGAAATGGCTTAGTGGTTAAATGCTTGCCTGTGAAACCTAAGAATCCTGGTTCAAGGCTCAATTGCCCAATACCCACATAAGGCAGATGCACAAGGGGGCACATGTGTCTGGAGTTCCTTTGCAGTGGCCGGAGGCCTGGATGTGCCCATTCTCTGTCTCACTCTATGTCTTTCTCCCTGTGTCCATTGCTCATAAATAAATAAAAATTTTAATGCTTCAGTGGGGCTAGAGAAGTGGCTAAGTGGTTAAGAATACTTCTTGCTCAAGCATGAATGTCCAAGGGGGTCTGAGATCTCTAGAGTTCAATCTTCTAGATCCCTTATATGTAGCCAGCATGGCCAAGCACTCTTGAAAGTAGCATCACAGACATTCGAGGACTGTTGTAGTTTCACAAGTTCCAGAATCAGTAAAGAGACTCCAGCTCATAAAAAGAAAAACAAAAGAGAAAAAAGACCTGGAGGAAAACTGATGGAATAGTGCACTGGATTTTCTGCTCCAGCCATTGTAGGCAAGCATCTTCATCACAGGTGAGTGTATGTGGTGTCACACCATACACATCACACTACAGCACACACATACACATCCAATATTACTTACTTACACATACATACACACACATACACATACAGTCAAAAAAATGCTTTAACAGGGCTGGAGAGATGGCTTAGCGGTTAAGCGCTTGCCTGTGAAGCCTAAGGACCCCGGTTCGAGGCTCGGTTCCCCGGGTCCCACGTTAGCCAGATGCACAAGGAGGCGCACGCGTCTGGAGTTCGTTTGCAGAGGCTGGAAGCACTGGCGCGCCCATTCTCTCTCTCTCCCTCTATCTGTCTTTCTCTCTGTGTCTGTCGCTCTCAAATAAATAAATAAAAAATTTAAAAAAATGCTTTAACAGTCTGTAGGGAGTTAAGTCTATGTGATTCAGTCCTTAAATAATAGATAGGATGTTGTAGGTAGGATACAGTATAGAAAGGAATTCCAGGCTGTGTTTGGACTTGGAACATTGATGGTGAAACATAGGTGAGTCAGCATGAAATGTCTTAGGCAATGTTCTGAAGATGATGACCTGTAAAAGTCATTTAGAAATAGTATCTCACATGGGCAAGTTAATGTTGGACAAATATATATTTTAAATTTTTAAAAATGTTTTTATTTATTTATTTATTTATTTATTTATTTATTTATTTATTTGTGAGAGAGAGAGAAAGGAGAAACAGAGAGAAAGAATGGGCATGCCAGGGCCTCCAGCCACTGCAAATGAACTCCAGATGTGTGCACCTCCTTGTGCATCTGGCTTACGTGGGTCCTGGTGAATTGAACCTGGATCCTTTGGCTTTGCAGGCAAGTGCCTTAAACACTAAGCCATCTCTCCAGCTCTGGATAATATATTATTGAGAGCACTGCTTAGTTTTGTATTAAGTTTTTGTCAACATCTGTGTTTAAATTCAGATGTTTGTATAAAACAGAAACATAATGAAAAAGTTATTGGGGCTGGAGAGTTGGCTGAGTGGTTAAAAATGCTTTGCTTGAGGGCTGGAGAGATGGCTTAGTAGTTAAGTGCGTGCCTGTGAAGCCTAAGGACCCCAATTTGAGGCTTGATCCCCAGGACCCACATTAGCCAGATGCACAAGGGGGTGCACGTGTCTGGAGTTCATTTGCAGTGACTGGAGGCCCTGGCACACCTATTCTCTCTCTCTCTCTCTCTCTCTGCCTCTTTCTCCCTCTGTCTGTCACTCTCAAATAAATAAACAAAACATTTTTAAAATGCTTTGCTTGACATAAAGTTTATATATATTGATTTTGGGAAATAGAATATAATATTATAGTTCTACTTTTAGAAAATATGTTGTTGGGGCTAGGATGATGGTTCAGCAGTTAAAGGTAATTCCTTACAAAAGCTGCCAGCCTGGGATCAGTTCCCTAGTACCTACACAAAGCCAGATATACAATGTGGTACATGTGGCTGAGGTTCATTTGCATGGCAAGAGGGCCTGACATGCCTTTTGTAGTCAGTTCCACATTGCTGGTTGAACAGCCAAGGGTTTTTTTTTGTTGTTGTTGTTGTTTTTGAGGTAGGGTCTCTCTCTGGTCCAGGCTGACCTGGAATTAACTCTGTCATCTCAGGGTGGCCTTGAACTCATGGCAATCCTCCTACCTCTGCCTCCCGAGTGCTGGGATTAAAGGCGTGCACCACTACTCCTGGCTTCCAAACAGAGTTTTGTGAAAAGATGAGATTTATTTCAAGCTTACAAGTCCAGGGGAACTTTCCTCTTTGGCAAAAGAAGCTGGCTCCCTTTCGTAATTCCAAGCAGAGACAGAGACATCACCACCAGCCAGCAAACACAAAAAAGCATACCTTTGGGTTTTGTATACCTTTTGGCTGGACCTCAGGATTTGTCCCCATGAACACCACCTCCTGCCATGCAATTGGAGACCAATGTTACAAGCTTTAATAAAATATATGAGTCTGTAGGGGACATATATTCAAACTCCCACATTCTGACCCTGGCCCCCCAATAGACTCATGGGCATCTTACATTGTAAATTATATTCAGTCCAACTTCAAAGGTCCCTATAACCTTTACCAATTTTAAGATTGTTCCAAAGTCCCAAGTCTCATCTGAGATTTAAGACTATATCTTAACTGTAAGTCCTGTAAAACCTAAAATTATATACTTCCAACATATAATGGTACAGAGTAAACATTTCTGTTGCTATAAGGCATAACGAGGGAGATTTGGACCAATGCAAACTCAATAACCACCAGGTAAATATCAAACATCTGCAGTTCAAGTCTGATATTCATAAACCATTGATGAAAATCTCTGAATTTTTAATTTGTATCACTCCAGCTAAGCTGAGTGGCCAGGAAAAAACTTTCATCCTGATCTAATGGCACTCCACTGTAACAGTTGCATAGTCGTGGTAGCTCCAAAACATTTTCGTTTCTCCATTGCAAACTATGGTGTACCTCCAATGACCTCACTGGACTGTCTCCCAGGGACCTCACACCCTGCTTCATATGCCAAATCTCAGCAGTGGCTCTGGAAATGTGTGCCACTTATGACCCACTTACAGGTACTTTTCCTGCTTCCAAAGCCAATACCAGGTATACAGTGACACAGCGATTTTATGCTAATCCAGGTTGTAAATATATCTTGATCTTCAGGCCTTAGAATTCTACCTTTAAGTCATCTTTCAAAAGACTTTACATTTCTAGGCAGTTTTCCTTGGGTGGACATTACCTCAGGCATCCTTTTCATTGCTTCAATGTTAAGCAGTTAATGGTGGTCATCTTCTTGACAATAACAGCTTCAGTAACCTAAAACCTGTCTCTGTGCCAGTAACTTTAAATCTGCTTAATTTTTTTTCCAACTTTAGAGATAGAGGGATGGCTTAGCCATTAGGGTACTTGCCTGTAAAGACTAAGGACCCAGGTTTGATTCCCCAGTACCCATGTAAGCCAGATGCACAAGGAGGTACAAGAAAAAGGGGGATGGGAATGGGAATTATTTTTCCCCAACCTTAAATCTTATATTTCTCAGTTCTATATCTTCCACCAAGCACATCAGTCCATTACATTCAAATTTAACTTTGATCAAACTCTCAGGGCATGGGCAGCAGAATGCAGACAGCCTTAATGCCAATAGCTCCATTCTGACAAAGTTCTCTGCTGTCTTCCCTTCCCCTCTGAAATTCATAAACCAACACAATTCTCTCTGCACTTAGCATTCAAAGTGTCACCAGAACAGCCCATAAAATTTGATTTACCACACTGTAAGGCTTCTGCAGTGACAAGTACCAAGTCCATGTATACTCCATCAACACACAAGTTCCACAAGACCAAAGTACACATGGCCAGATTTGCCTCAGGAGCCCTGCACTTCTCAGGTACCAAATTTATGTTGCAGTCAGTTTGACATTACTGGAATGAACATCCTACCAACACAGTCTTATAGGAGGAAGGCATTTATTTCAAGCTTACAGATCCAGGGCAAGTTCCATCTTTGGTGAAAGAAAATGGCTTCCATTCATAAATCCAGGCAGAGAAAAAGAAACCACTGTCAGCCAGCAACCAGCCAACAGCAGCCAGTAGTAGGGAGCCTGCCAGAACCTCTCAGTATACCTTTGTGCTAGCCTCAGATCCTCCCCCAAACACACCTTTGAGCTGGATCTCAGGATCCACCCCCTGGGACACATCTTCCAGCCACTGAAAAGAGACATTCAAACTACCAAAGTACCTATATTCCTGTTGTTCTCTTTCGCCTCTCTTCCTCCTCATATATATATATATATATATATATATATTTTAAATATATATATATATTTTAAATATATATATATATATATTTAAAAAAACTTGTTGTTTATGTGTCTTTGCTTTAATTATACATTCTATTTGTTATTCTTGAGAACTTGAGAATTTTTCATAAGGTTCTTTATTTAAATTAGACACCAAATTCTAAACTCAAGTGAAATCAACAGTGAAGTGGAAAGAAAAGTAGCAAGCAGTCATTAATGGGACCTCCTAGGCCTTCTCAGAATCCTGGGACTGTTAGGATACATTGCTACACAGAGGTCAAGTCTTTAGCTAATACATAAAATCTTGGAGATTAACTTGAGAATA